>NC_047110.1:29894282-30126782 GCF_902500255.1 Thalassophryne amazonica | reverse complement strand
CAGGCAACTATTAAATAACCTTTTAATTCTGCTGTCTGAAGGACTTAAATAACCTCTTAATTTTGCTCTCTGAGTGACACCAGGAAGATGCATTTCACTCAAAAATACACATGCCACAGAGTGTTTCTAAACTGCATTCAAAAATATTGCAACACCTGGCATTTCACACCTTTGTTTATGCCATTTCAAATATAAATAAATAAATAAATCTAAAGTTATCATCCTTAAACTCAAACTGAAACCACATGTCTACAACTTAATATAAATTAATTAAAAATATAAAATACAGCTTCCTGATGAAGTGGTGTAGAGGAGGATTTTCGTAAAGAGCAGCTGAACGTTCAGCTACAATTTGCCAGAAAGTACATCTGAGATGCAAGCCTAGATTTGATGTTTTGGTGAGAGAAACTTGATGTAAATAACATATGTAAAAGACATATTCAGTAATGTTCATGTTTCCATCCCCTGACTTGTCTGAACAAAACTGGCAATAAAACTAATTATTATTTACAGGTATGATCAAGTTTTAGAGATTTGCTTTCAGTTTGAGGACGATAATTTTAGAAATTTTTATTCTTTATATTTTTTGTATTTCTTGTATTTGAAATGGCATAAACAAATTAGAATGTGTGAAATACCAAGTGTTCCAATACTTTTGGAAGGCACTGTATCCTAACATTATGACGAGTGCCAAATGAGTGTGGTATTATTACAGTTTTGTTTAAGAATGTTTAATTTTCACTGTTGCTGCACTTTGTGTGAAATCATAGTCATATCGTATATCATACTGATATGACAATATTGAGATACAATAATTTCTCTATATTTTACAGTCCTACTGTCAACTAGCTGAAAACTTTGAATATTATTTTACATTTACATTTAAAAATGCTTAAAGTGGCAAGGGGTTAAGAGGGCTTTAATTAGTGGGGTCTGGGGGTTGGATACCCCAGAAGCTGAAAGGAAAAAAAAAAAAAAGAAAAACACTTAAATAGACAGGGGTCTGAAGCTGAAAGGTTTTAGCTATGCTCATGCTCCCAAGAACCATTTTACTGAAAAAAAAAAAAGTCTGAAGGGCCTAAATGACATGGTTAGATGGTGAGAAGCTTCCAGGCAAGTGAGAGGCAAATAAAGAAAAATGCTTAAAAAGGTGGGGGTCTGAGGGATGGAGCCCCCAGAACCTGAAAGGTTTTAGCCACGCTAATGCTCCCCTGAAGCATTTATTCAAAAAAAGTCTGAAGGACTTAAATGACTTGGTGAGATGCTGAAGAGCTCATTCATGTCCGCGACATATACATATTAATTATATTACTGAATTTACTAATTTTGTGTCCCTAAATTAAAGGAGCTACAGTGGGAAAATAAGTATTTGAGCCCGTCAGTTTTGCAGGATTTCCCACCTACAAAGAATGGAGAGGTCTGTAGTTTTTATCGTAGGTACACTTCAATTGTGAGAGACAGAATCTAAAAAAAAAATCCATAAAATCACATTGTATGATTTGTAAATAATTAATTTGCATTTAATTGCATAAAATAAGTATTTGACCCCTACCAACCAGCAAGAATTCTGGCTCTCACAGACCTGTTAATTTTTCTTTAAGAAGCCCTCTTATTCTGCACTCTTTACCTGTATTAATTGCACCTGTTTGAACTTGTTACCTGTATAAAAGACACCTGTTCACACACTCAATCAATCACACTCCAACATGTCCACCATAGCCAAGACCAAAGAGCTGTCTGTGTTGTGTGGGCCGCCAGAAGAGGAGGTACTGCTGGCCCACCACCAGAGGGCGCCCTGCCTGAAGTGCGGGCTTCAGGCACGAGAGGGCGCTGCCGCCAGGGACACAGCCGGGAGTGACAGCTGTCACTCATTAATTCCTGACAGCTGTCACTCGTTCTTCATCATCGCACTCCATAAAACCCAGACGTCATCTCCACCTCATCGCTGAGATATCGTACTTCTTTGGAGGTAATAGACTCAGCCGTTTGTGTTTTACAATATAATCTGTATATTGTGAGTGTTTACAGGACTACCGGTCCCTCTGTCTGTGGAAGCTGAGTGAGTGCTGGACGGCACTCTTTTCCCCTGAGGAATCACTGTGGTACTCTGCAGAATATTGAGTGAGAGGTGGAGGTGGCATTCCCACCGTTGTTGTTACGGGGTGTACACACACCCACACTTGACTGTCTTTGTTCTTCACCAGCAGTACCAGATCCGACAGTCGGGGACGGTGATCACCTGGGAATTCGGGACTTGGCGGCTCCAGTATTCACCAGGTTCGGTGGCGGCGGAAATCGTGTGGTTCCGGCTCTTCTCAGGACAGACGTCTTCTATCCTCGAGCCTGCCCACACGTCACCTTTGTGGATTGACTGTAATCATATTCTGAGATTGTCTGTATGTTCGTTGTGCTCCTTCACAACATTGTTACTTTTTGGCTCATCTATTGACCGTTCATTTGCACCCCCTGTTGTGGGTCCGTGTCACTACACTTTCACAACAGTCTGAGCTGTCTAAAGACACCAGGGACAAAACTGTAGACCTGCACAAGGCTGGGATGGACTTCAGGACAACAGGCAAGCATCTTGGTAGAAGACACAATTGTTCTGATTATTTATTAGAAAGTGGAAGAAACACAAGATGACTGTCAATCTCCCTCGGTCTGGGATTCCATGCAAGATCTCAGTTTGTGGGCTAAGGATGATTCTGAGAAAGCTCAGAACTACACAGGAGGACCTAGTCAATGACCTGAAGAGAGCTGGGACCACAGTCACAAACATTACATTAGTAACACATGATGCTGTCATGGTTTAAAATCCTGCAGGGCAGCAAGGTCCCCCTGCTCAAGCCAGCACATGTCCAGGCCCGTTTGAAGTTCACCAGTGACCATCTGGATGATCCAGAGGATGCATGGGAGAAGGTCATGTGGTCAGATGAGACCAGAATAGAGCTTTTTGGAATCAACTCCACTTATCATGTTTAGAGGATGAGAACAACCCCAAGAAAACCATCCCAACCATGAAGCATGGGGGTGGAAATATCATACTCTGGGGGTGCTCTTCTGCAAAGGGGACAGGACGACTGCACCGTATTGAAGGGAGGATGGATGGGGTCATGTATTGCGAGATTCTGGCACACAACCTCCTTCCCTCAGTAAGAGCTTTGAAGATGGGTCATGGCTGGGTCTTCCAGCATGACAGTGACCCCAAACACACAGCCAGGGCAACTAAGGAGGGGCTCCATAAGTAGCATTTCAAGGTCCTGGAGTGGCCTGGCCAATCACCAGACCTGAACTCAATAGAAAATCTTTGGAGGGAGCTGAAACTCCAAACCTGAAAGATTTGGAGAAGATCTGTATGGAGGAGTGGACCAAAATCCCTGCTGCAGTGTGTGAAAACATGGTCAAGAACTACAGGAAATGTCCGACTTCTGTAATGGCAGACAAATGTTTCTGTACCAGTTGTTAAGCTCTGTTTTCTAGGGGGTCAAATACTTATTTTATGCAATCAAATGCAAATTAATTATTTAAAAATCATACAATGTGATTTACTGGATTTTTTTTTTTAGATTCTGTCTCTCATAGTTGAAGTGTACCTACGATAAAAATTACAGACCTCTCCATTCTTTGTAGGTGGGAAAGCCTGCAAAACTGACAGGGGGTCAAATACTTATTTTCCTCACTGTATATGCCATTTATTTATGATATAAACCATAACAGACTACTTTTGTCATCAAAGGTTAAGGAAATGTGCTAAACTGAAATACCAGCCTCTCTGACAAAAATGCCAACCCTTGAATATTCTTGTTTGAAGCATTCCATTTCATGATGGAAAGTAGATATTTTGTCTGGACTTACTCACTGCTCATTTCTCAGTCCTGCAGCCAGTAGCACCTGGACACCCTAGGTTTTCAGATATGAAAAGGATTCCAATCAGAAATGACTTCAAACTGCTTTAAAAATTCTTGGCATCCTTCCAAAATTCTCCATGACCAGAGACATAATAAAATGTAGGTTATAATATTCCAGAAGCATTTGAAAGATGCTTGTGGCTTTGAACCCAAAAGGATTTCAAAAAAGTTGATTAACAGATGGCTCATTTTCTCCTTGACAGGTAAGAACAGTCCTTCAGAGAACTTATATTTAATCACAGCTACTAGCAGAAAATTTCAAAAGCTGAATACTCTCATTCCACCTCTGTGCAGCTGGGTTAGCAAGGCAGCAAGATTATGAGACACACACACACACACACAGACACACACTCAGCTGAATACTGTGGGATAACGCAGTGTCATGCTAACACAAATGAATCACAAAAGCCACGGCTGTTTAAAGACATGAAATTAAACCAACCGACAGAAAAGCTTGCTCATTTGATCAGTGCAGGTCGGTAGAATACTAGTCTTTCTGAATCATGACATTTGGGTACCGTCATGAAGCTTTGGGCTTGTTTAAAACCCCAGAGCCATTGTGTCATGTGAGCTCAGCTTAAACAAAAGATTTACAAGCACACTTTATTATGAAGTTGTTGGACCTGGTAACATCCGTTTCCGTAATGTCCATACTCTGAAAGTCTGGAAATTTATGGTCAAACCACTTTCGTTCGTTTTTTTTCCTATTTCTTTAAGTTGTCACTGTTTATTTCAGTAGTGAATGACAAAAGCAAGCAAAAAAAAGCAAAAAGCAACCACACCAACACCTACTGTGGTGATTTCTATACTGTTCATTTTCTGCTGTTTCTCTCTCTCTCTCTCACACACACACACACACACACACACACACACACACACACACACACACACACACACACACACACACACACTATCATTTCATAAAATGTGCATCTTATCGTGACCAGTACCTGACAGTAACACACACATCTTGATCAAAACGTGATGTGTCACATCCTGTCTGGTTGCATCTTGTGACGCCGGCTTAAAGTCTTGACAATAACTAACGTGGCAGAAATAAGACTGAAAATGAAAGTTTGACTCGAACTTGACTGAATTTACAGTATGAATGCAATTACTTTATACATTACAGGAACAGTGACGTCCAAATTGTTTGTTCACGTAGACCCTGTGTCCTTGACATAGCAACCTGCATGTGCTTCGAGTTTGAGGAGGAGAGGAAGTGGGCGGAAAACGCTCCCTAATAATAGTTTGAATCTGGCATGCGGCATACACTACGCACTTTGAAGTGTCAAGAAAAATACATGACAAAGCACAAAACGCGTCAATTACACATCCATTCCACCTAAACCAAAAGGAGGAACTAGGTGACGTTTTCAGATGTGACACTCTCATCATACACAAAACCAGGTCAGAGGACACAATGCCAGCAGTTGGTTTAACAATAATTCAGTCACTCAGGAGGAACTTTGAAGATAAGCAGCTAAAGTCTGCTCACTCCAATGAGTCTCCAAGTATGTGTTTGTGCACATCAAAGAGAGAAAATACATGTGATATAGCACTAAGTGCCACAAATTTAATTTTAATCATGTTGACTTTCCAAAGTCCACCCAAATGCCATATGAGCCGCCGCTTGTACAGAACGTTATGCACATCATTAATTTGGCACACTGTGCAGGCTAATGACCGCATAGTGTTCTCTAATGTGACAGGAAGCGGACAGCACATGATCATGGAATAAATAACACTGACAGGCAGCCAGGGAATTTGGGTTGTTGACCCAGACACTAAGTTGGTGTCCACTTTCTATTTAAAACAACACTGTTGGGTCTGAAGGGCAACTGGAATGAATACCTCCTGAAAGGCGAAAAATAACTCATGCAATAATTAATAACTAGTGTGTTGCCCGTGGGGATCCACAGGCAACAGTTTGGGTAGTGTTTATAAAAACGTAGCTGACATTATGAGTTGGAATGGCGTGTGAGTCCAGAATGTTTTTAGAACCTTAGACCTCAACAATTTTTAGAAGAACTCAACCCTTTTATTTCCTGTTAATTACATAATTTTTTAAATGTTAATTTACTGTTTTAATGTATTTGCCAATTGTTTAAGCTCTTGTTATCATATACACACACTATTATTATTATTTTATTTTTACTTCTATTTTGCCATTTTATTTTTAAATGGACCACAATGGAAATTTTCTACTGTCATCCATGTATTTTTAATGTATTTACAGTTACATTATGTACTAAACATATTAAATAAAATCACGCATGCATACTTTTAATATATAGATGATTTACCGCCCCCTGCTGGGATGGCATGTGAGCCCAAAATGAAATTATCAACATCCATTGTTCAGTGTTGTTAGCCAGTGTCCATTTCTCTATTAGTCCTGAATCAACATTCTGTTTTGGGCGGCATTCATCCATGACCCAAAATATATAAGCATAACAAACAGAAGATGTCAGCTCTTCCCAGGTTGTCCATGATCAAAGTTATGGGCACACATGCACACAGAGCTTTTCGCCTTTTCTACATTCTGCCGCAAGCAGGTGCTTTTATTTTTACACACCCACAAACAGAGACGTGGCAAAAGACATCATCAAACACTTGTCACGGCAAAATAACACTAAAGCCCCATCACACATAACAAGAATGTGAATTAACCAGGCCGAAACGGAAAATATCACCTTCATCGGATGCAGTCAGGAGGGAAAGAGGCATGGTCAGCATTGTCAGAATGCAGCCAGACTACCTCGTCCACACCTGCATGATGGCATCCAAAGCGAATGTGGACAAGAGTTGAGATGACACAGACTGCTGTCAGATGGTGATCAAGTACCATTATGTATATTACAGCGGTGAGATCCATTCAGATCCGTGCCTGACGTGCGCTATGATGCATTACTGTGCATGAGACCATGGAGAGGCGCAGCGGCACACAGTGCTTTCGGTTTGATTGTGCACTGTTCACATTCACTGTACATGATGAATGTGTACCACATGCATGTTATTACATATCAACATTATCTTTACTCTCCCTGGCCGGGGTCCAGTGGAGGTGGACATATGTGGCACAACATGCCAGGAGGCTTTGCTGTGACTGATCAATCTCAGAGCTCAATCAACCGTGATCAGATCATTTCAGATGCTGTTTTGATGCCATCAGAATATGTAGACTGCGATCAAATGACGCAAAAACTGCATATAGACCGCCGTGAGATGTGCCTCCTATCTCGATGGCGCCAAGAGTGTTTTGAACATGTGCAACACACTCAGGACAGCCCAGCGAATGGGACCAAATATGTAGACTGCTCAGAGACTACTGTCCGTAGGTCTTCAGACCACACCTCAATACTTCCCGATTGTGGCCGGATATGTCATTCTGATGCCATTCGGGCTCAATCGGCGTATGTGTAATGGGGTATTAAGTCACTCATAGTAATGGCAACATGACACTTAAACCACTCATGGTAATGGCAACATGACACTTAACTCACTTATGGTAATGGCAACATGGCACTTAACTGACTAAACCAAGTGAACTACAATAACACAACAAATCAATAACACTAACGACACTGTTAAACTAACATGAACCACAGTAACAGCATTTAAAACACCAAAACCTCAAACACCCATTGTCCATTGCAGCACAATGTCAATTGTTCACTGTTGTTAGCTAATATCACTAATTTCTCAAAAGAAATACTAGTCCTATCAACTTTCTGTTTTCGCACTGTTCCTCCTTGACCCAAAATACATAATTATACCCAACGGCAAATGTCAGCTCTCCCCACACACATGCATGCATACACGCACACAGAGACCACTTGGCTAACATAGGTAATCATCATAATCATCATCATCATCAGGAAATTCAAAGTCTTTTAGCTCCACAACATTTAAATGAAAGTGCTTAAAAATGTAGTGGTTTTCAACCCATTGTAGACAACGTTTTCTCCACATTCTAAAAAAGCCCCCCAAAACTCTCAATATCAGAATGATTTAAATTTAATTGTTAAATTATCAACTCCATCCCATCATCCAGATCTGACCCAAAATCTAATGTTTCTACTCTAGACAAGAGCAAACATTTTCATAAATTCTGCTAATTTGTATAATGTCTATTTCAATGCTTTTTCTTTATAAATCTTCAGGCCCTACTCTTTTTTTTGCCAGATCCAAGTAAAAATCAATTACCATATAACAATATGCCAAACTTTTTTTCTCTATCGATACATTACATAAAAAACAGTGTGTGAGAACTAAAGTGATGAAACAGAAATAGCTACAAGGATAATCAGCATTTTTCATGTTCCAAAAACAACGTGACTGGGGTAAAAAGAGCAAACGGCAGTAGATGTAAAAATATAGGAATTTATAATTGTTTATTCCGTCCATTCCTGGTCTCCTTTTTACAGAGGAAAGGGCAAACAACAAAGATAGTGCAGAAATACCGTAAAACGTATGCAAGAGGACGTTAGATGATTTAGAGGTCAGCTGATATGTGGCCAGGATGGCATGCACAGCACATGCGGCTTTACACACAGAAACTCACTGTGACACATACATATGGCTGTGTAATGTGAGAAATATTAATGGCTCAAAATGGATGGAGTTAAGGAAAACATATATATTCAGTGTACAAAACATGAGGAACACCTCCCAACCATCATCTTACATTCCCTCTGCTGATACAGTGTCTTTAACAAGCTTCCACCAGGGGCATCAACATTTCCTCCACAGTCCTGTATATGAAGTCAATGTAATGGTTGACATTGGTTTAAATATCAGAAAATCAAAGCTTTCATCCAGATTCTCCTGACTGGGAACATGTTTTCCTATTGTTTTGCACACACACTCTAGTTAAATCTAAAGGGAAAAAAAACAGGATGGTAAAACCTTATCCATTAAATTAAGAATGGGTGCGTACTGAGTGCCATTCAAGGTGGATTCCCTTTTGGAGAGAAAGAATGGAGATGAGAAAAGATGAAGCATATGATTAGAGACAAAGAAGGGAGGGGGCATTTTAAAGGTAAACATGTCAGAGGAGAGAGAACGATGACTGAACCACTGTTGACAGGGTTTTGCATTGTGGCTGGTACGTATGTGATTTCATAATTAATGGTGAATTGCGGCTGCATAATGATGATGTATGATAATGTGTTTGTATGTGAGTGAGGAGCAGAGAGATCTCACATTTCCAGCACAGTCTTGAGCTGCTCCAGTTTAGATTTCTTTTCTTCAATCTCACAGTCATTGTGCTGGCCCAGTTCAACCAGTAGAAGGCGGGCAATATCCAGAACTTCCTGAGGACAGTATGATTTGAAAAAAGATATGAAACTTGGCAAGTGATTCATTTGTTTAACAATAATAAAAAAAATTATATAGGAAGGCTTGAACATTTCAAACTGAATTTGCTTTGGATCCTTTCAGCAAATTTCTGCAACAAGCAGCAGTGGCCTTTGTGAACACCAGACCTTTGCTTTTGAAATGAAGAAGCTGAAAAACAAGCAAGCTCTTTTCCAGACACGTGACCTCAACCACACCTACTTCCACTACTTCACCAACTACCTACTTTCCATCATGCATGCAATCAGATTATTCCGTGCAACAATTCCAGATATAAGCAAAATAAACTTGGTTTATGTTTTGATCTGGTGCATCAAAGTTCACCAAATCTGAATCAGTTTATTCATTCGTTCTCTGTCCCACTTCTTCCAGTCAAGGGTCACAGGGGAGCTGGAGCTTATCCTGTTGGTCATTGGGAGAGAGGCAGGGCACACCCTCGACACCAGTCTATCATAGGGCGGGCACACAGGAACCAACAAACTCATTCACGCCTACCTACGGTCAATTTAAAGTTTTCAATTCACCTAACCTGCATGCTTTTGGAAGTGGGAGGAAGCCAGAGCACCCAGATGGAACCCACACAAACATGGGGAGAACGTACACACACCACATAGAAAGGACGAGGTCAGAAGCAAACTTGCGACTTTTTCGCTGTGAGGCAACAGTGCTAACCACTAAGCCACCGCGCTACCCTGAACCACTTTATCCTATCTATCTATCTATCTATCTATCTATCTATCTACTCACTGAATCTTTCTGAGGAAATTCCAAGACTTGAATGAATCTTGAGAATGTAACATTCGTTATGATCTTGATATTCCAGTTTGTAGTCTGTAGTGTCAGAGTGAGTGGTGTCTTGCGGGATCAAGTCATTTTGGTTTTATTTTGGGAAACCTAAACAAATTACGATTGTCTACTTTATTTTGATAATTGTGGAAGGTTGTCAGCATGTCATTTTTTTTTTGCAGCAATATTGCAGTTACTCAGAGTAACACCATAAACATGAAACATATAATCATCTTTTTTTTCTTTTTTTTTTTTGGCACAGCTGTGTGATGAAGCAATATCAAAGGCCAACTGGGCAACTTTCAAGATCCTGGAACTCAAAGATGTTCAGCTGACAGCATGAATGAGTGTATCACGTAACCATACTGAAATGGCTCAGAATACACATGTGGGGATTGACTGACTCTGCTCTCTCTTTCTCCATTTGAGGTGTTGCTGTCTGATTTCGAGGCCAGCCGCTGCAGGCGAGCACTCGGTTATTGGACCCCTGTTTGAGCATTCAGCCTACGTGAGATTGCAACTCCACTGATTAAGAAGCCTGACTAATGTCCATATGAACATTCATGCCACCTTCATGCATTGGTCCCTAACAAACTATAATCTGACTTTTTTTTGTTTGTTTGTTTTGCATATAGGGCAACACGGTAGATTAGTGGTTAGCACTGTTGCCTCACAGCGAGATGGTCATGGGTTCAATTCCTGCCCGTGGCCTTTCTGTGTGGAGTCTGCATGTTCTCCCCGTGTTTGTGTGGGTTTCCTCCGGGTGCTTCGGTTTCCTCCCATATCCAAAGACGTGCGGGTTAGGTGGATTGGAATTTTTAATTGTCAGTAGGTGTGCGAGTGGGTGTGAATGTGTTTGTTTGTTTGTTTGTGGCCCTGTGACAGACTGGTGTACTGTCCTAGGTGTGCCCCACCTTCCGCTCTATGACTGCTGGGATAGGCTCCAGCCCCCCGCAACCCTTAATTGGACTAAGCGGTTGAAGATCAGTGTGTGAGTGTGTGTGTGTGTTTTGCATGTATGAAAATTCTTTGTTGTACTTTATTTGATCTTTGCTATAGTCAGAATGGCCTAAGCAGTGGGGCACCCCTCTGAGCCTGGTCTGCTTGAGGTTTCTTCCTCAAAAAAAGGCCTGAGGGAGTTTTACCACTATTGCCTATGTGCTTGCTCAGGGTGGTTGGTAAGACCTTACCCTTGTGAAGCACCTTGGGACGACATATGTTGTGATGTGCACTACATAAATAAACCGAACTGAATTGAAGTAACAAAGTACTTTTGTAGTGCACAATCCTCAAGTGCCACATATGTTACATGAGCATTAGTGTCATGTCTCTGAAATCTCAATGAAGTCACTCAACGGAAAATGCTTTGAGAGCAGGAAGTATTAAAAACAAAAACCAGTAGAACAGATGACATGCGAGGAAAAAAACAAAAACAAAACACTAGATTGAAAATTTTCTCTCTCACTTGCAGCTGTTTTGGCTTCTTCAGTTTAAGCTTTCCAGACTTGTAGCCTCCATGTTTTTCAAACAACTCAAAGAACCTGTATAAGAAAATCAGAACAAAATGCCAGTTACAAAATTATGAAAAATATGCCCAAGGTAAAAACATTCAGACTCCTTGTATTATTTCAGAAAGTAAATGTAATAAGTGAAGGCCTAGAGGCAATCTGGACTGTATTTACCATTTTATACTTTGCAGTGAGACCAAGTTGTAAAAGCAGCTTATGTGTAAAAATACACATACGTGTGAAAAAAGTAACATACTCATGAAAAATAATGTACATCAAACACAGTATAACAGAAAATCTGTTGTACATTTTGTCCTGGTAAAAGTAAACGTCTTTTTTCAGATGCTCCCGTTAGGGTTGACACAACAGATTCTCCTTCTCCATCTCACCCTGTTCCCCCATCACGTCCCCCAACATCCCTCACGACACTCTCTGTTACTTCACTTACAGTGGGTTGCAAAAGTATTCAGCCCCCAGGCTTCTCAATATAAAAATTTCTAAAATTATCTTCCTTAGACTCAAACTGAAAGTAAAGTCAAAATGTCTTTATTTGTCTCCCTAAGGAAAATTTGTCTTGGACAGAGGCAAATCTTTACAATGTGATATAAATTAATTAAAAATATAAAAGCCAAGATGATGGGTTGCATAAGTAATCAGCCCCTTTGGTATAATGCCTGTAAATAATCCGTTTAATTGCCAGTTTTCTTCAGACATGTCAGGGAATGGATACATGAACATTTTCAAGTCACTGAATATGTCTTGAACTTTATTTACATCAGTTATGAAGAAATACAAACAGAATGGCACTCTATGGTACATCTGTGTGGAGTAGACAGTTCTCAAAAACTGAGTGACTATGCAAGAAGGAGAGTGAGGGAAGTCACCAAGACACCCAGACAACCCAGAAGAAGTTACAGGCTTCTGTGGCAGTGATTGGAGAAATTGTGCACAGTGCATGTTTTGCATTTTGTATCCCCAGTTATACAGCTTCATGATGAACAGAGTACAGGGGTAGTTTGGTTTATGTCGCATGGTACTGCCCCCTGGAAATTAAACGTGAATGGAGAGGGGCCAGACTTGTCTGACTGTGCCAGGCTAACCTGCACCCATTTTCCATGTAATGCAGAGTTGTGTGATGAAGGGCATCCGGGGTAAAGTTTATGTCAAATCATGCAGATCTATATCAGATTTGCTGTGACAACCCCGAGAAAAAAGGGATAAGCTGAAAGAACTAAAATAATAATCACCAAAAAAGAAGGAGGAATGTCCTAATGCTAAAATTAGACTTACAACAGATGTCGAACCTCCATTTTCATTTTTTGCTTTGGTGTACGGTCTCCATGACGAATGATGGCAATGACACAGCGCAGCTCCATCCTTTATAAAGGGCAAAACACAAGCAAGTTAAAGCTATCCACTGCATTTAATAAGAATTTTCTTCTGCCCCAACGTAACTTTATTTCATAACTAGCTGGGGTTCCCGGCACTACCCGGGTTAAACTGTTTTAGACATAAGCCAAATGCCAATCATTTTAATCAAAACAATTGCCCAACATTTGTTTCTGTAATGCTGATGTCTTATAAATATAATAGTTAATGGGCTAAAGTTTGTCCAGCAGAACTATAAGAGGTGGGCTCCCTAAATTAAGTGGGTTACTTGGGTTAAAAGACAAACACATTTGAAGTCCTTCATGCAGACTTTGTTTTGCAATCAAATTTATAACAAAATTACACAGAAAAGATAGGTAAAAGAAAATGTAAATATCAATGAATCAAAACTGAGGGAGTGGTGTATTTCACTGTTTTTACATTGCAATTTTATAAACATAAAATGAATGTATTCAGACAGGAAGGCAAACTGGGTTTTACAGGACATCCAGGTGCTTAACAGTTGAGAACATAAAGTAGCTGAAGAAAGGGATTAAATAAACAGAGCTGGCCAACACATATACAGGGCTGGAAATTTGAATCTGCCTGGTCATACCCACAGCCTCAGCCCAAGCATGTTGTTGTTTTGCTGAGTATGCTGTGGCTGTGCTGTGCTGAGTGTGCTGTAGAAAGGGATTAAATAAACAGAGATGGCCAACACATATACAGGACTGGAAATTTGAATCTGCCCGGTCATACCCACAGCCGGCTATTTTGGGGTAATTTTCAATTTCAATTTCTTTCCTTTATATAGCGCCAAATCAGAACAGAGTTGCCTCAAGGCGCTTCACACAGGTAAGGTCTAACCTTACCAACCCCCAGAGCAACAGTGGTAAGGAAAACTCCCTCTGAGGAAGAAACCTCAAGCAGACCAGACTCAAAGGGGTGACCCTCTGCTTGGGCAATGCTACAAACATAAATTACAGAAATAATTCACAGAACAATTCACGGACGAATATACAAGAATTGCTGTTGGTGCACAGGACAGGAGGATCGCCAACACAAACACAACTCCCATCTCTGGATGGAGCTGCACCTTAAACAGAGAAAAAACAGAATCAGGCATCAGAAAGACAAAAAAAATACTGTATAATTTGCCAGCATTAATCAACAAGAAAAACAGAAGAAATACTAAGGTGATCGCCGGCCACTAGCCCTAAGCTTCACTAAAAGACCCAGAATTTAGGTGAAGTTGAGGCCGCGGTCCACTTCAACTACTAATAACATGAATTAAAAGAGTAAAAAGCATAAAACAAAACTGCACCAGTATGCTAGCCATATGAAAGGGAAAATAAGTGCGTCTTAAGTCTGGACTTAAAAGTCTCCACAGAATCTGATTGTTTTATTGACGCAGGGAGAATTTTCAGTTCAACCTTTTACAAAAAGGTACCAGTTTGTTCCCCACATCATGAGGATTCAGAATACATATAGTTTTTAGGGTTACATATTGTGGTTTGGGAGTTTATCCCGGACAGACAGAAAGACAGACAGAAGTGACAGCATGAAAAGCACATGATACAACACTGTATGGTCTTACATAAATGGCTATTTTGGGGTTAATTTTCAGTTCAACTTTTTAAAAAATTACATCAGTTTGTTCCCCATGCCATGAGGATTCAGAATATATATAGTTTTTAGGGTTACATATTATAGTTTGGGAGTTTATCGCACATGGTACACCGCTGTATGGTCTTACATAAAAAGCTATTTTGGGGTAATTTTCAGTTCATCTTTTAAAAAATGTTACCAGTTTGTTCCCCATGTCATGAGGATTTATAATATGTATAGTTTTTAGGGCTACATATTATAGTTTGGGAGTTTATCCCGGACAGACAGACAGAGGTAGCCCTTTATGTATACAGATATGCAAACAAAAGATTCACAACCTTATACAGGCATGATCAAAATACAATAGCAACATGCCACAATACACTGTGAAGTTTCCAAAGATACTGTTTGAGGATCAACTGGTGCTGTTATGCTACATGGCAGACCTTCAACTGTGACTGAAAATACAAAAAGAACCCTGATGTAAAAATAAATCATATGCCAGTGGACACAGTGAATAAACATTGTCCTCCTTAAATCCCATTGGGATGAATTCCACACAAAATCTGGACAAAACTCTCAGGATTTTTGCTGGATATTTGCTGGACAAGTAAGACAATAGTCACACAGGTATGTGCAGTATCAGCTGTCATACTGACGGTAGTTCCAGTACAACATTCTTACTTGGTTTAGTAAAATGAGTCAGTGGGGAAATGGGCACTTAATCAGAGCTTTATTAAACCCTGGTCCCACTGAATAATGAGCCACCTAGCATTTTTTTTTTTTTTTTTGGTACGAGCCCAGTTATTCAACTATCGGGGGAGAAAAGTGGGAGGCTCTGGGAGGAAGAATATTCGGCTAATGAGGCTCATCTCTGAGCATGGTGCTAATTTCAAGAAGCTCAAAATTTAGCAACAACAGCATGGGGCAGTTTGTGTATGAGTTACTATGAGGGCAAACAAGGATTAGAGAAGCATGTTTGTGGTGAGGACAAGGCTGTTAAAAGACCATTATCCAAACACCTGGCGGCTACAGTACGAGGACAGGACAGGCTATTTTGGCTCCGCCCTCTTGTGCACGACAATCCCACCTGCTTTGTGCGCAGATGCTGTATATAAAAAAATTATTTTGTAGCGGATTAATCATTTTCTGCCACAGTTTGGATGTTGAAAACACCTCTAATCACTTCTGGAAAAGGTAATTATTTGTAATGTTTATATTGTAATAGCTTGGTAAAGCAGTTGCATGTTCATACCTTCTTTATAAGCAGCTGTAAAAGTATGTCTATGATAGATTTAAAATCTTGTTATAATGGATCAGATGAGGCGCACTCTGTGTGTGCTCACGCAATAACTGGCACTCAAGACGAGCATTTATGCAGAATGCGAGCACACAAAAGAGCGATTCTGCAAACATTAATGGACGAACACAAAGTTAAAAGTTGGATCACGGTGTCAAAATGACTGAAGCCACAGAAGAAATAAAGCCAGTGAGAAGAACCACAAACTCGACTGTCCAGGAAACAGTGGTTCAGTTCTCGCTAGTCGGGTTATGGATGTGTATTGTGTCGTGGTTTTTTTTTTGGGGGGGGGGGGGGGAGAATTAATCCACACAGGTGCAGGTGTATATAATTAAAGCGGCCATCTCATTATGGTGTCTTTTTTTGGTCACAGAGAGCTGGGTGAACTGCTGCATTTAGTGGCTCTGGAACACAGGTGAACAGCAGCCTGGTGCACAGATGTGCAACATCAGCCAGAATGTACAGAAGCGTTTTTTTTTTTTTTTTTTTTGGACTGCGTTTAAAAAATGTGACCAAATCTTGAATGGATGCTGTGACTTGAGAACCCACACTTTAAAGGGACCAAGTGTGGGAGGGCTGGAGGTTTGGACCAAACCTAAGCCTAAACGTGCACCAACGTCGCATTATATGGTGCTACATGGATTATATGTGGCTTGATGTGGATCATATGCGACAGGGCTCACATGACAGGTCGGTCGTGGCTCACTAGAGGCTGATACGTGGCACATGGGAGGTACAGAGAGGCACATAGAGGCGCCTTAAGCCCGTTTACACATAGACAGTTTTGTCGGCGGGTAGTACGTAGACCAAAGTCCGCGGTAGTTCCGGCTGTTTTCCCGGTGGAAAGCGGCGGAGCATTTTGCCGGCATTTTGACCGCCGTACTATCTGCAATGAGGCGGCTAAAACGCCGCTAAATCCACTGAATAAAGCGCCGTTTTGATGCCGTAGCATCCGGCACACGTCAGGCAACGGGGGTTAATACCCAGTTCTATCCTTTACAATCGCAGGTTAAGACGCGGGTGAGAACGGCGGTGTTCTGCTGCTGCCGATACTGCCCTGTGTACCGCTGGTTAATACCCAGGTTTTTACCCAGGTTTTTACCCAGGCAAACAGGGTAAATTCTGCGTTACTCCAGGATCATTTGAATATTAGGCACCGCCCCCAGAGCATCCTGTATAATAAGCTGGTTCTGCACACACTGTCATCATTCTGCAAAAATATCTGGAGGCCCCTTCTGCTAAAATATCTGGAGCCTCGTTCTTTTCTCTGAAAAAAATAATCTGGAGCCTCATTCTTTTCTCAACAAAAAATTATCTGGAGCCTCGTGCTTTTCTCAGCAAAAATATCTGGAGCCTCGTTCTTTTCTCTGCAAAAATATCTAAAAAACCTTTTCTCTTCAAAAAAAAAAAAAAACGGAGCCTTGTTTTTCCTTCCGTCTTCTTCTGGCCGAGAGGCCTGCATGCAGCGCGCTACCGTTTTTATACTGACCGCTGCCTATCGGCCGTTTTGAACGCCATTTTAACCAGGAGGTGGCGTTTAGAACGGCGTAATGTCCGCTAGCACCACCGTTTTGTCTGCCTCTGTCGCCGGTTAAAACGCCATTGAGGACGCCGATGTGGGCTCTGTCGCCGTTTTACACGCTGTTGGTTAGGGATACAACGCCGGCCGGCAATTACGGTGGTGTAAGCTGCGGCACTACAGGAAGGGGCAGGATGAAACGGTGATTAAAAAGTATCAAACTCCGTTGTTCGCGTTGTCTCCGCCGTCACGCGAATTCTCCGGGAGCGCTCCCGGAATTATTTGACATGTTGAATAATTTTTCCGACGACTCCCGGTGAAGCCTGAACTAAGCCACGCCCCCTTGCGCTGGCGTTAACAACGGCGTTTGATCCTTAAGACGGCCAAAAACTCTTCCGGGACGCTTCCGGGAGCTCTTACCGTCTATGTGTAAACGGGGCTTTAGTAGCGGATACGTGATAGCTTAAAACGTGGATCATTCTTTCAATAGTCGCTGACACACCCATGCGTGGCTCATTATTCATGGCTTATTATTCGGTGGGACTGAGGCTTAAGATGTATTTTTTAATGTTAAGTCAAAAATTCTGAATTTCCAGTTAGAGCAAATGCAATACTAACTTTAAACCTTGCAAACGCCTTTCCTCCGTCAAGTCATTTGCAAAATTTGATGAAGAAAACAGTGTATTTGCAGTGGGATCCCTCCAAAATGAATGTGATAAAACACAAAAATAAAGGTAAAGGTATAATAACTAGCAGTGTTTCCCCTAGTTTGTTGTTTTGTTTGTTTTCAGGCCTAGTGCTAACCAAAAATTCAAATCAAAATGTGCAGAGAGCAGAAAAATGAGAGGCAATCCCAAACACACAAAGTCTCGAATTCAACTAATGTATAGTCAGGAAAACATGGCAGATTACAATGTTTTAAAGATGCAATTTGCCATAAAATTACTCTGATGTATACTAGTTTCCTTTTTATGTGCATTACTGCAGAGTGTGAGAAGACTGAATTAATAAAAGTAGAGTGTCTGCTCTGTTCACATGATCCTGCAGCTTTTTCTCTGCTCACAATTGCTTTAATTTCACTATAATCCTGAATCAAGTCTCACACAGGTATTACTTTAAAGCAATTCATCATGGCAATGACTCTGTATTTTCCCACGCTATTAACCCTCTGGGGGCTGAGGGCATTTTTTTGGACAGTTCACTCGCCTGGCATAAATGTTTTATTATTGCTGTTAACAGCTCTCCCTGCGTCCCACAATCAAGTTTTATGCCACTTTTTTTCAGGATAACCTGTACTTTCATAATATATATGCTTTGTTGTGTTTTATAAGTGTAATAAAGGTTTACAATCAGAAATAAGAAAGGAAAAAGTAAAGCGGAAATAATTTTCCACACACATTTATTCAAAACACACAGCAAACTATAATAAACAACTGTTTTGACACTTTATAAAGGTAATTTGAGGTCTTGTGTGAATGACTGTACAACAAAAAGGTTCAAACAAGAAACACAAATGCACATTTTGAACAATATATACAAAATGGTTGATGCATTTTGTTTGTCTTCATCTCAAAGCAATTTCTGTCTGCTATTACACAAAGGTCACATCACAAATTTCTACTTCTACTGTGTTTTGGAGTGTTCTGTGCTGCTCCTAAAGCAGCTTTCATTCACACTTTGGCCCACTTTGGCTCCTTAAAGTCTGAGGAGCGGCCCCTTCCCCTCGCTCCATTTATATGGTAAACAAGTGCTTTACGCCGAGAAAGCAACATAGTTATCCAGCAACATTCACATGTAAATTAGTGGAGCAATCCTGATAGTTACACACTCTTGAAAACGATCTTCGGCTTTTCATGTGAGGTAAATCTGTCCTACGATTGGATTTTGGAAAACCATGTGACGGTGAACCAATTCCGATTGGACACTCACATTGCGCACATCATCACACAGCTTCTATGAGGAGTACAAAGATGGCTTTTCAGCAAAAAAAAACAAAACGTTTCTATCTCATATCATTAAAAAGGTATTTCTAATTTAGTAAAGTTTGGTCTCAGCCATTGTATACGACGGCATCGGCCCCAGAGGGTTAAGTAAGCTTTGGATTGAATCGCACAGTGTAAGCCCAGCTTAACTGGAGGCTGGTCAGTAGGCCTGTCACTAATATTACTGTATCAACTTATTGGTCAATATATATGAGGATGAACATGATAATTTTGCTCTGCTCGACATACAGCCCCTTTACATGCGTACTTGTTTCCATAAGTGACCAACATTTCAGTGAGTAGTGCTGCTTCTGTCCATCTTGTCTCCTGCTCTGTGCACGGGAGATGCTGCAACAGCAAACCAGCCACTTGAACCAAAGTGACTACATAGTCAATTTGCTTGTCAGTCAGGGGGGAGGGGGGGGGCATCAACCCTATAATATTGTGAAAAACATGAGTAGATTTGAACACAAATTTGTTGAAAAATTTAACAGGGACCTGAGCTTTAACCACCAAAAACTATTGCTTACAATAATGTCACTGACAGCACCGGAATTTCATGTTTGAAGAACATGGTTCATCTGGAGATGAAACAGCTGGTATGTAGTGTCTCTGTACATACATGGTTCCTGAGGTTGTTGGAACAATGGGGATGTCTTCAGCTTCCATGGGGATGGACCAGGGGATGTGGAACTGAGGTGCCAGCTCTCTCATGACCAGGTTGCTAATGAGGCACATAAAATTAACAAAAACTTCACATCATCCACATTTGAAGATTACCCACATAATGTAACAATGCACATATTACAAAAGCATTGATTAAAAATAACACAAAATAAACATGATTAATGATACTTCTCTGATTTATTATAAATAGAAAGATAAACCTTCCATTTTAAGATTTAAATCAAAATGTATCTCTCCAACATTCCTGTGATATAGTTTCAAGAAAATCACAAATCCCATCATTAAAACTATACTCATTGATTTTTTTATGTTTTATTTTTTACTGGTAGGGGAGAGAAAATAACAATCACACCCTCAGTGCATACTCCATAAAGTACGAGGGGATGTCAAAACGTTTTGAGCCTCACACATTTTTCCCCACTCAAATATTACAATGCATCACACCTGATCTACATCAATGTCTTAGCTACTTATTTCATGTAGGATCATACTGCTCACTTCAATTGTTGAGTCATAACACTGTGTGGAAGAGACATACCCTCCAGTGTCAGTTGTGGTATTTTGCTTCACCACGACAACGCACCAGTCCACACCAGCTGAGTTGCCACGGACGCTGTGCGCGAGTGTGACTATGAACTTCTTCCTCACCCACCTCATTCTCCAGACCTAGCCCCTAGTGACTTCCACCTCTTTCCCAGGCTGAAAAAAATACCTCCGGGGCCAGAGATCTGAGGATGATGATGAGCTGACTGCTGCAGCGGAGGGCTAGTTAGGGGACCAAGATGTAGAGTTCTACCGATCGGGTATCAAAGACTGGCAAACTAGATGGAACAAGTTTATGGAGTTGGAGGGGGACGATGCTGAAAAATAAAACATTATAAATCCAAATATCTTGCTCTTTCTGTTTTAGACTCAAAACTTTTTGATATCCCCTCATATTATGATTTTATTCAACACTGAAGTAAACACAGACATAATATTAACATTCATTCTGAACTGTTACAAATACAACATGCACTTCCACTTTCCCTTTGGTCTGGTCTTCACAAACATTTGAGGAAAATAATTTGCTTATTAATATGCAATGCAAATTTGCACATCACCATGGAAAGGTAAACCTAACAATACACTTCATCTATATCTGCCACATATAAAGCAATAATAGTACTAAACTGAAGTCAGATGATTATGAGTCCAATATTAACAACTCTTTTAGCTTTAGTTTGGACTGCTGAGACAAAAAAACAAGGCCTTTGTCTGCTGACAAATGCTGAACTGTTAACCAGCCACTTGTAAATGTCGGATGCTGGGCAGGCAATGAAGAGTACAGTGGTGCTTCATTGTTTCGCAGGAAAGACCGACGTCCAAGGTCACATAGGGAACGGTCAGAGACCATGCACCAGGCTGCACAATTCTGCCTTCACCACCTTATAAAACAACCCACGTTCTCATGTGGTGACCACACAGGCAGACTTATGTTCAATCCTCAAATCCTAAAAGAAGCCACCTATCTGCTATGTCCAGTTGTTGGTTGGCCATCTCCTTGCTCTCAGGCAGTCACTGGAGTCCTCAGTACCTGCATGCTGGACTGAAATCAGGAAAATCCATTGCATGTCCATATTGTCCAAGCTGATGCATCCTTTAGTAGTATCCCTCCTCTGGGTCTCCTTACATAACTGTTCATTTACAGAAAACATCCCAGGAGTACCTAACAGAGATGCGTGGATCAGCTCTGAAGTGATCCAAATCTGCTGCTAAAACTAAATCATCCAACAGTTATGCACCCGCATCAAAACGTTACTCTGATTTAGATGTCTGCACCCATCCCCACCCAATCATCATTACAATTATTCTACTGTGAAATTCATAGTTCTGTATGCAGATTACAAATGAAATAAAAACCCACCATTGAAATGGGACGTTTGTTTGTGTTGTGCATATGAGAGGTGTTCAGCTCACACACGTACAAAAAAAAAAAAATTCAGCTTGCAAATAACCTATACCTAGGTAATAAAAAGTGACTACAGAGATTAATACATCCTTTCAGAGCTGAGAACAAATACAAAAAAGCACAGAAGCCTGATTTTATCTTGCCAAGTTTTTACAAGATCTGTTACTCAGTGGTTTGTTTGTTTGTTTTTTTTTGTGAGGAGTGACTGCCTGCTACCCCAATATTAAGCTTATTTACATTACTTCACCTCCTTTTTGAAAACTAATCCCAACAGCTCAGTCCAAACATGGGGATAATGGTAAATGGACTACATTTATGTAACACTCTGCCATCTGCAACAGAAGCTCAAAGTGCTTTACAATGATGCCTCACATTCACCCATTCACACAGACACATACCTTGCACGCCAGAGTGCTGCCATGCAAGGTGCTCACTATACACCGGGAGCAACTAGGGGGTTAAGGACCTTGCCCAAGGGCCCCATCCGGTCAGGCTGGGTTTTGAACCAAGGATCCTCTGGTCTGAAGCCCAATGCTTAAGCACTAGATCATCACCTCCCAACGGGTGTGAGGGCAGGCCAGCGGGGGGAGTGCGGAGGGGGAAAAGTCATGCTGACTGTGGACATCTCCATTTCTGTCACTCCCGCAGTCAGTACACAACTTCTCCAGCTCCAGTCATACTCTACGCACACCACTTTGGCACGTGTCTTAAGGGCCCTGTCACACCTTGACGATTCAGCCAGCGTATGTCGACTTTTGAAAAATTTGGTGGATACGTTGAATAAGTTATGCAGCTGTCACACAGCACGGTATGGTATGGGTCAAAACAGTTAAGTCTGTCTTTGTTTGCGTTTTCACCGCCGAACACTTCTGTTTGGAAGGCGGAGCATGGAGATGCTGACAAGCACATCATTGAGCATGTGTACGCTTTTGCACGGCCTCGCGCTTCCACACGGACGCCAAACAGAGTAATTTAACATTTTTTAAATTTTATTTTTGTCTTGGTGGATCATGGAATTTAATTTCATCATGTGCAGAATGCCGAAGAGTCTGCTGATGCCTTTGGTAAACGCTGACGTGAATGAATGAGGCACTGTGACTCTTTCAACTTTTAAAATAAAGTAATAGTCTTGTTGTGGGACAAGGAGCTGGCGTTCTCTGGTTCAGGCTGAGAAACAGACAGGGAGAAGACAAAACACAGAGTAACGCTACATTTCTTCAGCCACGACAATGAACTAAAGTATTTTCAGATGTCGTTTTCCAAAATCAGGATGCTTTATGTGGATACATTTTTCACTTTCATGACACATGGGGAGGTGACAGCGGCATAAGCACTTAAAAAAAAAAATCATCTGTGCCACAAAGCAGTTATCATATCACTTTGTGGTGGGGAATTGGCAAAATGGCACTTCCAGCACCTGCACGCAGGTGCCCCTGCTTGCTGAGGTGCACAAAACAGAAGCAGTGAGAGTGAGAGGTTCGGTGGTTGTCTCCTGCGTTGTACCCGGCGACAGGCGCCCTCCTCCCCGTGCACACTGCTCCACTTTGGCTCCGGACAGAGTATCCTGTTCCCTGTTTCCCCGCTGTGCCGCTGAGCTGGATCCTGCTGTCCTGCTCCACAGAGTCTCCTCTCTCATTGGACAAAGCCACTTAGGACACAGCAGAACCAGAACACTGCGGCACATTTCCCAATGGATCAACCAGCCAGAGCCAAAACGACAAGAGGAATGAGGCAGCCAGTTCATGAAATAAAAGACAATTGAAAGTGGACAGACAGGGTGTCAGACGGTGTTCCAATCTCACCGGAGAGGATCAACTAGTGGAAACTTTTTTCCACTAGTGGAAAAAAGTTTGCAGAAAGAACAGCCTGCCTATTTGTAAGGAGGGTTTGAATTTGAGCTGCGTTCACATTATGCGCTGAAGTGATTTGGATCTGACCTTCTCATTTTTCTGTGCCTGTGTGTGATGCAGTGTACACTTTCACAAATTACAAGATATATTTACTTAATGTGGGCAGCACGGTGGCTTAGTGGTTAGCACTGTTGCCTCACAGTGAGAAGGTCATGGGTTCAATTCCCGTCTGTGCCCTTTCTGTGTGGAGTTTGCATGTTCTCTCCGTGTTTGTGTGGGTTTCCTCCGGGTGCTCCGGGTTCCTCCCACATCCAAAGGTATGTGGGTTAGGTGGATTGGAATCTTTAAATTGTCCATAGGTGTGCGAGTGGGTGTGAATGTGTTTGTTTGTCTGTTTCTGGCTGTGCGACAGACTGGCGTCCTGTCCTGGGTGTACCCCGCCTCGCGCTCTATGAATGCAGGGATGGGCTCCAGCCCCCCGTGACCCTTGATTGGACTAAGCGGTTGAAGAAGAGTGTGTGTGTGTATACTTAATGCAGGGGTAGTGGCCAAGTGGTTAGTGTACTTGGTTTCGTTGCGGAAGGTTCCTGGTTAATAAAAAATAAAAAATGTCTGTTTGTGCAAAATTCTGTGGGTTTTTTTGCAGGGGGAGGGGCACCCGGATGGTGTCTTGCCGGGGAGTAATTCACTGAACAAGCACATGCAGAAGTAGGACTGCAAGAATAATAAAGGACTACCATTGCTGGCTGTCCTATGGTTCTTAAATAAAAAATGGTAATCAGTCTTCAGATGGCTACAGATACTACACTTCGGGACCAGCAAGCAAGATTAAGGAAATACCAATCCTACATAGATCAGACAGCAATTGAACAGTCAACTGAATGAAACACCTCTCTGTACATAAACTTTGTGGGCTTATAGAAATTATAAAACAGATTTGACAGACTTACCATTTGCATTCATGAAGCATTGCAGCATTCCCTAAACATCAAGCTAGGACTGAGACCAAATATTGGCAAGTTCAAGGCCATGCAAATTAACAGAGGCCTGGAAGAAGTGACATCCTTTGCGTAGCTAAGCAAGTGTTCACGGAGGAACACAGGAAGAGGTGAGAATCAGTATAAAAAAAAATACACAATGGTGTTCAATATACTAAAGATTATTGACCTCCTATAACACCACATGTAAACCCAAACTGAAGATTTGCAATTCTAACATGAAGGCTGTCTGTCCTCTTATGTGGTGCAGAGATATGGAAAACCACCAAGAGAACAGGTAGTTGCAAACCTTTATGAATCAGTACTTGAGTCAAATACTGAGGATTTGTGAAATGGACAATGTAACCAAGGTGAGCTACACTACACACTTTTTTATGCATTTGTATAGGATCCCGTGACATGATTCATGGGACCCCGGTTGTATGCATGAAATTAAACTTGCACTTTCCAGCAGTGTGGAACGGTGCCCAGACAATATATGCTGGTGTGCACATAACTGGTGCTCATGAGTGCTAACACATAAATGATGCACAACAGAGAAGTTATGGTTTTAATTTACATACAAACTTCAAAGATTTCTTAAGAATCCTTTTTTTTTTAACTTTAAAACTATTTTAAATAGAAGTTTTTTAATGTCATGTTTTTTTTTTAGTTAAAAATGTACAGTAAACAGAAATGAATCTTGAAGTTAAAAAAACACAAGGATTTTCTTTAATAAACTGCTGTGTACAGTGGGGTAAAAAAGTATTTAGTCAGTCCCTGATTGTACAAGTTCTACTCAGAAAGATGAGAGGTCTGTAATTGTCAACATAGGTACACTTAAACTGTGAGAGACAAAATTAGAAAAAAAAAATCCAGGAAATCACACTGTATGATTTTTAAAGAATTTAATTGTAAACTATGGTGGAAAAGGGCAGCGCGGTGGCTTAGTGGTTAGCACTGTTGCCTCACAGCGAGAAGGTCATGGGTTCAATTCCCGTGGCCTTTCTGTGTGGAGTTTGCATGTTCTCCCTGTGTTTGCGTGGGTTTCCTCCGGGTGCTCCGGTTTCCTCCCACATCCAAAGATATGCGGGTTAGGTGGATTGGACTCTTTAAAATTGTCCGTAGGTGTGTGTGTGGGTGTGTCTGTGTTTGTTTGTCTATTTGTGGCCCTGCGACAGACTGGCGTCCTGTCCTGGGTGTACCCCGCCTCACGCTCTATGACTGCTGGGATAGACTCCTGCCCCCCGCGACCCTTAATTGGACTAAGCGGTAGAAGATGAATGAATGAATGAACTATGGTGGAAAATAAGTATTTCATCACCCACAAACAAGCAAGATTTCTCGCTCTCACAGACCTGTAACTTCTTCTTTAAGAAGCTCTTCTGTCCTCCACCTGTTACCTGTATTAATGCCATCTGTTTGAACTCGTTATCTGTATAAAAGACACCTATCCACAGTCTCAAACAGTCAGACTCCAAACTCAACCATGGCCAAGACCAAAGAACTGTAGAATGACACCAGGAAGAAAACTGTAGATGTGCACCAGGCTGGGAAGAGTGACTCTACAATAGTCAAGCAGGGCAGTGTGAATAAATCAACTGTGGGAGCAATTGTAAGAAAATGGAAGACATACAAGACCATTGATAATCTCCCTCGATTTGGGGCTCCACGCAAGATGTCATCCCGTGGGGTCAAAATGATCATGAGAACGGTGAACAAAAACCCCAGAACTACACGGGGGACCTGATGAATGACCTGCAGAGAGCTGGGACCAAAGTAACAAAGGCTACACACTACACAGAGAGAGACTCAAATCCTGCAGTGCCAGGCGTGTCCCCCTGCTTAAGCCGGTATATGTCCAGGCCCGTCTGAAGTTTGCCAGAGAGCATATGGATGATCCAGAAGAGGATTGGGAGAATATCATGTGGTCAGATGAAACCAAAATAGAACACGTTGGTTAAAAACTCAACTCGTCGTGTTTGGAGGAAGAAGAATGCTGAATTGCATTCCAAAAACACTACGTGGTGTGTCCATAAAGTAACGGTCCTTTTTATTTTTTTTAAAAACTATATGGATTTCATTCATATGTTTTTACGTCAGACATGCTTGAACCCTCGTGCGCATGCGTGAGTTTTTCCACGCCTGTCAGTGACGTCATTCGCCTGTGAGCACGCCTTGTGGAAGGAGTGGTCCCGCCCCCTCATCAGATTTTCATTGTCTGGAAATGGCAGAATGAAAAGGACTTTTTTTCCATCAGAATTTTTTCAGAAGCTGTTAGAGACAGGCACCTGGAAACCATTCGAAAAATTTATCTGGCTTTCGGTGAAAATTTTACGGGCTTCACAGAGAATAAGGATCGATTCGCTGATGAAGCGAGACAAAGGAACACCTCCATTTTGGAGTGTTAGAGGACAAGTTTGGACATGTCTATCTCGGCTTTCAGTGCTTACCAGTCGAGTGAGTATAAGAGAACTTGTGGAGAGCTGGACATGTCCCAACTTGTCCTCTAACACTCCGAAACGGAGGTGTTCCTTTGTCTCGCTTCATCAGCGAATCGGTCGTGACGCGCGAAGCCTCCTTGCAGCTTTCCATGACAAAATCTCTTGTTAAAAGTGAAATCTGACAGAAAATGGCTGATGTCCAGCTCTTGTGATAACCAGAGAAAGAGCACACGACGGTCTCGTATCCACAGAGCCATCAGCTTAGAAATGATCCAGTGGTTTGTGCCGCGTCGTCGCAGCTCAGAGCGCGGCGCACCGACCGTCCTTAAAGGGGTCCTTAAAGCTGTAGTTAAAGTCCTTATTCTCTGTGAAGCCCGTAAAGTTTTCACCAAAAGCCAGATAAATTTTTCGAATGGTTTCCAAGTGCCAGTCTCTAACAGTTTCTGAAAAAATTCTGATGGAAAAAAGTCCTTTTCATTCCGCCATTTCCAGACAATGAAAATCTGATGAGGGGGCGGGACCACTCCTTCCACAAGGCGTGCTCACAGGCGAATGACGTCACTGACGGGCGTGGAAAAACTCACGCATGCGCACGAGGGTTCAAGCATGTCTGACGTAAAAACATATGAATGAAATCCATATAGTTTTTGAAAAAAAATAAAAAGGACCGTTACTTTATGGACAGACCTCGTATACCTACTGTGAAGGATGGGGGTAGAAACATCATGCTTTGGGGCTGTTTTTCTGCAAAGGGGACAGGACGACTGATCTGTGTTAAGGGAAGAATGAACGTAGCCATGTATCGTGAGATTTTAAGCCAAAAGCTTCTTCCATCAGTGACAGCATTGAAGATGCAACGTGGCTGGGTCTTCCAGGAAAAAAGGAAAAAAAAACAAAACTGAAAAGGTGAAATGGTGGACAATTCTCTTTTCTTTCACCACAACAGACAAAAGTCTGGTAGCGACTTTTATCAGCAGAAAAGTGAGTCACTAGTGACATCTTTAAATGGCTTTGACTGAGGTTAATGAAAAAAAAGTTAATTTCTTAATGTTCAATGTGGACCTGCCGGTTCTGATTTAGAAGCAGTAGGTCCACAATCAACCTAGAGAAATGATCATTTTACTACTATACACCCCCGGAAACAGCATAATGGCCCAACTGCAGCGTCATTTTTTTCAGGCAGCTATAATGCCGGTGAGAACCCTGCTCATGAGCACCAGTTATGCGCATGCCTGAATATACGGATGTGAGGGCACTCAGTAAAGACAAAAGTACATGGGAAAACAAAGTGGTGTGTGAACTGGTGATATCTGAATTTAAATATGTACACCACTCATTAACGCACACATTAGCCATGTGCAAGGTCTGCACCCATAAAACTGTGTAAATAAAAATATTTCTATGATCGCTTCGTAGATCTAAGTTTTCTTAATATAGTAAGTAAAAACTGCCACAGCTGTAAACAAGAGCAATCAGAGATTTCTGACGTCCTGATTCAGGATCCAGATCACCTCCAAAATTCAGTGGAGTCTTCCATGCCGTAATATCTACCTGTGGTGCAAATTTGTTGAGAATCCGTGAAATAGTTTTGATGTAATCCTTCAGAATTTATATGAAGTGAATTCTAAGGGCCCCTTCACACCTAGTGTGAATATGTACATTTCAGGGTGACTCATGGCGGTAGAGCTCATATGAGCGCACCACGAAACGTCGCGGCGACGATCCCAGTGCGCCGGTGTCTTTTGAGCATGGGACAAGGTGCACCACATCGCACTGCTGATGTGGAGGAAAATTAAATAAAGACCAGCTGTATAATTAGTGAATATCACTGGGTTGATAAAAATAATACATAAAAGGGGACGCAATACAGAAGCCTGCAGTTAAATACCCTTGGTTAAATAAAACGAAAGAAATGCCACGGGATTCAAACCCGCACACTCTGATTACCAGATGGAAACTTTACCACTGCGCTACAATCACTGTCTTGTAACAGGAGTGTGAAATGGCGCAACATTTTTACCAAACTATATTATTATGCAGATTAAGCCTTCAGTGGTGGATACGAATCCATGCAAACGTTGGAATAACCACCTTGTGTCTGATGATTTGTGGATGTTAAAGCTAGAGTTGGTAGCCCTGGAGAGCTAGCAAGAGAGCTAGAAACAGGAATGGGTATCGAGAACCGGTTCTTTTCGGGTATCGTTAAGAAATGATTCGATCCACTGACATCAATAAGCTTTGTGCTTAACGATTCTGTTATCGGTCCTTCAGAGTGGCCGTTGTTTTGGCGGGTGTTTGTCAGGAAAATGATCATTTCCCTACATTGATTACAGACCCTGCAGCGGGTCCTTAATCAACTTTTCTGCAGCGCGGCTTTGCTTTGAACCTTGAACCAATTGAAGCATGGTTCGCAAATTGAAGCAATGCTTCGGTCGATTGCTTCGTTTATATCTTTCTTTTGCTTAATTTTCCCCCGCTAAAACCCTAAAGAGCATACGTCTGAGTATTATTTACCTTTTCTATGTTAAACCGACCTGTTATGGTCTTCTGAAACAGTGATCCTAACGCGTCTATGGCATTTTCAATGTTAAAAGTTAGCATTTAGCAATTGCAGCCGTCATCACCTTCGGGTGCATTTGTTTTCAAATTGTAATATTCCTTAAATTCATTTTTGCTTATATATTAATAATCTAATGATTATTATATACAATTTTAGAGAAAGAGACAAAAAGAACCTAAATAGAAACACAACAGAAAATATATAATAGCAACTAACATAAATAAATAAATACATACAGAAATAAATGTTTCCTGTGAACACCTAATGACTCTCACACCTCCATTTCATCCCTGTCTTATTTAAGTTTAATGACAGTTTGTTTCAGTCAAACCATATTTTCAGTTTGTTAATTTCTTCAGTGATTTCCTCCAGAACTATCTGCCAAACTAGAAAACTGCTGCATCCTAGTAAGAGCAGAATACTACTGGAATAAATTTGAATAAGGAAAGTTGTATTTTTTTTTCTCACCTAAATGGATTCAGCACTCACTCCAGTTTATTGTCTGGAATAGTCCCAGATTGCATTTCAGAGCTTCTAGAATTCAAACATTTTCGTGCAGGTGGTGTTGGGGGCTAATTTTGGGTTTCAGCTTTTTTTGTTTTCACCACTTTCATCCCTGAATATGAGTTGTGATTCACTTTTGTGCGGATTAAAGTTACTAACTGGGACTCCTGTCTTGTTGCGAGAAAGAAATGAGAATCATCCTCCGTTCTGTTCACACAGATCCAAACGTTGCACGGCTCTCTGACAAGTCAAGATAGAACGATAGAATTCAGTCTGAATTAATAACTTCAAAGTGAAACACAGTTGTTTATTTTTATTTATGTCCAGAGATCAGGGATACAGTGACTAATTTCATATTTATTTACTTTAAGATCTAAGGAAATACATAGAAAACCTGTAAAGCCTACTTTTAGTACAAAATTCACGAGGTATCGATAAGGGAATCGATAAGGAATCGGATCGATAAGCAGAATCGATAATGGCATCAATATCGATAAAACCTTATCAATACCCATCCCTAGCTAGGAAGATCTGAAAGTAGCAACTCCTCTAGGTTCCACCCACTCCCCCCTACCCAGTCAGTGCTCCGTCCAAAGCCACGCCCGCACAAACTTGAATGCGCACTGTAATCACTTCCTGAATCACACAGGACCGCTCGAGCTTCAGCCATTCGTGCGTGTGCCTAACAAGCTGCAGAAAGCATGCTGAGTCATCTAAAAAGGTAATTATTTGTCATGTTTACATTGTCATGGCTTAGTAAAACAGTGGCATGTACTTTCCTTCTTCTGTGCAGCTGTTAAATATGTTTATAACAGATTTAACTTCTTGTTATAATGTTCACATGTGCTGTACTCTGATGCGATCCGCTGACATCACCACTCGCTCTGTTCACTTCTTTACTCCACTTGACAAGCTGCACATCGTGTTGGCCATTAGATGGCACCAGGTAGCACAACATTTATGCGTGAAAGATTTTTTGAACATTTCAGCTCAGACGTAATGAAGTAACTTTAACAGAGCAGCAGAGTTCACAATCATCCATCTATTTACTAAACCCGTACATTCCAGTTAAGACCCATGGAGGATGCAGCCTTTCCTAGCAGGCACAGGGTGACAGGCAGAGTACACCCTGGACAGGCCGCTAGTCTATCGCAGGGCTGAGCACTCCAAATCAGAAAAGGCTGGAATGGTATGGGAAATGCAAATAAAAGAAAACAAAAACACAGTGATCCTTCCATTTACTTTCACTTCTATTTCATTGCAGATAACATGAAAGCAACATACGAGTATTTCATGTATTGTGTGGTGAACTTAAATTCATTTGTTAACATTATATCCATTCATGTATTTCAGATCTGTAACACATTTCACTGGGACAAGGCAATTTATTATAAATACAAGGATTAAATAATCACTTTTACACACATACGAGGGCTGTCAATAAAGTAACGGTCCTTTTTATTTTTTTCAAAAACTATATGGATTTCATTCATATGTTTTTACGTCAGACATGCTTGAACCCTCGTGCGCATGCGTGAGTTTTTCCACGCCTGTCGGTGACGTCATTCGCCTGTGAGCACTCCTTGTGGGAGGAGTCATCCAGCCCCTTGTCGGAATTCCTTTGTCTGAGAAGTTGCTGAGAGACTGGCGCGTTGTTTGATCAAAATTTTTTGTAAACCTGTGAGACACATCGAAGTGGACACGGTTCGAAAAATTAAGCTGGTTTTCAGTGAAAATTTTAACGGCTGATGAGAGATTTTGAGGTGATTCTGTCGCTTTAAGGACTTTTCACGGTGCGAGACGTCACGCAGCCGACGCGGTGCAGCGGCACAGGAAAAACACCTCCGTGTTGATAACCATTTGTAAAATCCAGGCGGCTTTTGATGGCTTTCAGTGGAGTGAGTATATGAGAAATTGTTTAACAGGCAGGACATGTTCCAACTTGTCCTTAAGGCTTTCAACAGAGGTGTTTTTCCTGTGGCGGAGCGTCGTGGCGGCTGCGTCGCGGCGGCTGCGTCCCGACACGCGGACCCGTCCGCACGTCTTTCATTAAAAAAATCTCCTTTAACAGTGGAATATCCGGATAAAATGCTGAAACCGACTTCTTCTGAAACTTCTCTGTTCTCTCACGACGTCCTGGATCAATAGAGCCTGAAATGTGGAGGTTTTCAGCTTGAACAGGCTGATGACGCCGCCTGAGAGCGCTGCGCGACGTCTCGCACCATGAAAAGTCCTTAAAGCGACAGTCTCACCTCAAAATCTCTCATCAGCCGTTAAAATTTTCACTGAAAACCATCTTAATTTTTCAAACCATGTCCACTTCGATGTGTCTCACAGGTTTAGAAAAAATTTTGATCAAACAACGCGCCAGTCTCTCAGCAACTTCTCAGACAAAGGAATTCCGACAAGGGGCTGGACGACTCCTCCCACAAGGAGTGCTCACAGGCGAATGACGTCACCGACAGGCGTGGAAAAACTCACGCATGCGCACGAGGGTTCAAGCATGTCTGACGTAAAAACATATGAATGAAATCCATATAGTTTTTGAAAAAAATAAAAAGGACCGTTACTTTATTGACAGCCCTCGTATTTCTTGAGACAAGTCAGGAGATGGATACAAGAACATTTCCAAGTCACGGAACATGTCTTGGACTTCATTTACATCAGCTAAGAAATATAAACACTATGGCACTGTATGGTAAATCTACGTCAAATGCTGGACTAGTGATGGAAGCCAACAAGATACTAACAAGACCCCCCATGACAGCTCTTAAAGAATTGCAGTCTTCTGAGGTTGTGAGTGGAAAAACTAGGAATTCTGCAACATTTGCCTGTTGCATCACCATTTTCATACAACAAAACTGATCAAATCTCAGATTTAATTCTCTCTTATGGCAGACTGTAGCTGAAATTTCATGCTTTTTAAGTCCTTCTTTGAATTCATCCTTCTAATAAACCTGACCAGGACTGTATTACTGATGATGCTACATATTAGTAGATTTGTCCATGGGCGCTTTGTAAGTTGCATGTCTGGCAGCATATACAACCCCTGGCAAAAATTATGGAATCACTGGCCTCGGAGGATGTTCATTCAGTTGTTTAATTTTGTAGAAAAAAGCAGATCACAGACATGACACAAAACTAAAGTCATTTCAAATGGCAACTTTCTGGCTTTAAGAAACACTATAAGAAATCAGGAAAAAAAATTGTGGCAGTCAGTAACGGTTACTTTTTTAGACCAAGCAGAAGGAAAAAAATATGGAATCACTCAATTCTGAGGAATAAATTATGGAATCACCCTGTAAATTTTCATCCCCAAAACTAACACCTGCATCAAATCAGATCTGCTCGTTAGTCTGCATCTAAAAAGGAGTGATCACACCTTGGAGAACTGTTGCAAAGTGGACTGACATGAATCATGGCTCCAACACGAGAGATGTCAATTGAAACAAAGGAGAGGATTATCAAACTCTTAAAAGAGGGTAAATCATCACGCAATGTTGCAAAAGATGTTGGTTGTTAACAGTCAGCTGTATCTAAACTCTGGACCAAATACAAACAACATGGGAAGGTTGTTAAAGGCAAACATACTGGTAGACCAAGGAAGACAAAGTGTCAAGACAGAAAACTTAAAGCAATATGTCTCAAAAATCAAAAATGCACAACAAAACAAATGAGAAACGAATGGGAGGAAACTGGAGTCAATGTCTGTGACCGAACTGTAAGAAATCGCCTAATGGAAATGGGATTTACATACAGAAAAGCTAAACGAAAGCCATCATTAACACCTAAACAGAAAAAAACAAGGTTACAATGGGCTAAGGAAAAGCAATCGGACTGTGGATGACTGGATGAAAGTCATTTGTAGTCCATACCACCAACCTTGAATCTGTACTGCAATTAATAAAATTTGAGGTATCAGCTCGAACCACATGCAACTCATGCATTAACTTGTCAGTGTTTTATAGGCACCTACCCCAGGACTTTGGCACAGTCATCGTAGTACTTCATGGAGTTTTTTACAAAGCTGAAGCCATTGACGTCACAGACGAAGGAGTGGCCATTAGCTCTGAGCAGATCAAACCCGCACACGGTTTGCTAAAACAAATTACACAAAGTCAAATAAGACAAAGAATTCACAGAAATAAAGACTGTTAGCTGTGTGTGTGTGTGTGTGGGGGGGGGGGGGCAACCTTAAAATGCAGCCCAAAATTGACATTATTTTAGCTGTATAGGAGTCATTGCAATTAAACAACAGTCATCTAACATACAGACTTGAAGTTCAGGAACTGAGGCACCAAAATGGTGTTCCTTAGTGTTGATGTGTTTTGTTTTTTTAACCCCCCCCCCCCCCCCCAAAAAAAAAATAGTTAGTAGATAGATAGTACAAAGACAAAACAAAGTTGATGTTTTTTTAGACTGATCTATTGCATCAAAGTTCACCAGGTGCAAAGGTGTTTTGTCCTCATAATCACAGACTACTTTCATGGCTGACAGCATTATCTGTCCAAACAATTCCAATGTGTTTTGTATAATAACACACTACTTCTAGTCAAGCCCCAACCTCCAGTGCTTATAAATGAAGCCAACATGGAAGGGAAAAAAGTTGCAGTTCCTTGAATAGCTGCTTAAGATGGCCTCAATAGTGGGTCACTCCCCATAGACCCCCAAACTCCAACTTTAGAGCATGAATAGAAACACATTTACAGCCTGGTACCCAAAAACAAAACAAAACAAAAACACCAACAACAACAACAACAAAAAACAGATTAAAACAAATGTTTTTTAACCACTGAAGGACCATAGCAAACATTTATACAAGTATTATCGCTCATGTGACGAGAGTGATTCCCTCGTTTGTTTAATCTTGACCTAAGTTGCTTTCTGTTGCTTTCTGAATTGCCACACATTACAATTAGAAGTCTTCAACTGGTTTAGAACACTGACGCTACACTTCTTGGGAAATTTGAACATATAACCCTAATTTTAGCCACTTTATTGGCTTCCTGTTCAAATATGGACTAATTTTAAAACATTACTGTTAACACAGAAAATCTTAAATCGAGTATCACCCTCCTACCAGCAGTTTACCTTGAAAGCCACGGAGACCTTCCGAGCCACCAGTTTTTCCATGGCAGTTAGCATAACAGGATAGCGTATCTCTTTCCCCTCGCTGTCCCTCTCTACCTTCCCATCCAGGGCTGGAGACTTCCGGGCCTCAGCATGGGCATAATCTGGACCCACTGTGTAAACCTGGCATGTCCAGAACCACGAGATAAACACAGACACACATTAACAAGGAAATGCTGCTGCCAGCATCCACTACAACTGAACTGCTTCCTTGTACATTCATAACAATTAAAAGCAACACATCACGCATTCTTATTATTGTTATGCAGTATTGCAAATATACAAAGCTCTGGATTTACCGATCGATCTACGTTCCGACCCTCACCTATGGTCATGAGATTTGGCTCATGACCGAAAGAACGAGATCGCAAGTACAAGTGGCTGAGATGAGTTTCCTCTGCAGGGTGGCTGGGCGCTCCCTTAGAGATAGGGTGAGGAGCTCAGTCACTCGGGAGGAGCTTGGAGTCGAGCCGCTGCTCCTCCACGTCGAAAGGAGCCATCTGAGGTGGCTCGGGCATCTTTTCCGGATGCCCCCTGGACGCCTTGCTGGAGAGGTGTTCCGGGCACCTGGAAGACCCAGGACACGCTGGAGGGACTATGTCTCTCTTGGGAATGCCTCGGGGTTCCCCAGGAGGAGCTGGGGGAGGTGTGTGTGGATCGGGAGGTCTGGGCAGCTTTGCTTGAGCTGCTGCCCCCGTGACCCGACTCCGGATAAAGCAGAAGAAAATGGATGGATGGATAATGCAACAAGTTTCATTCAGCAATTAGTGCTGTAGCTTACTCTACTGCTTTCTGCAGTAACTATGAATGGACTATCAGTTTTAATGACTGAAGAAGTCAGTTGGATGAGTAGTGAACCATTCATTGATTTATTTTCTATACCCGCATACTCCATTTAAGTGTCACGGGGGGCTGGAGCCTATCCCAGCAGTCATAGAGAGTGAGGCTGGGTGCACCCTGCACATGACACCAGCCTATCACAGACAAACACAACTGCACTCACGTGCACAACTACGGTCAACTTACCAGTTGCTTAACGATTACCAATTCACCTAACCTGCACGTCTTCAGAGGTAGGAGGTACCTGGAGCACCCTGAGTGAATGCAGGTAGAACATGCAAACTCCACACTGAAAGGCCCAGGCGGAAAGCAATCCCATGACCTTCTTGCTCTGAGGCAACAGTGCAGATTAAACAAGATCTCCAGGTGCTTTAGAATGAAAATGCAGCTTTGAATATGCTAAAAGCCCAGTTTTACTCCCGTGCTGCAGCACACCTCTGTCACGTAACACACAACAAAGAAAAATCATGGATAATCAAACATCACAGGAGTTTTTCTGACACTCTGATGTGCAGCCACATCAACTCGCAACAGCGAAGAAGAATGAGATCAAACATTAAGAAACGCAAACACATTTCAGTGCACATAAATAGCTCCTAGCTTCTTTTTTCTGAGCATCTTCTATGTTGCACTTTCTGGTACTGTATGTAGCAGGGTCCCTAAAGCCCCATTTACACATAGACGGTAAACTCTCCCGGAAGCGTCCTGGCAGAGATTTTGCCTCGTCCGGGCCGTTTTAGGGGTCACACGCCGTAGTTAACGCCGGCGCATGGGGGTGTGGTTTGGTTCCGGCTTCACCGGGAATCGTCGAAAAAATTATTCAACATGTCGAATAATTCCGGGAGCGCTCCCGGAGAAGTGGCCTGATGACGGAGACAACGCGAACAACGGCGTTTGACACTTTTTAATCGCCATGTCATCCCGCCCCTTCCTGTAGTCTCGCAGTTTACACCGCCGTAATTGGCGGCCGGCGTTGTATCCCTAACCAACGGCGTGTAAAACGACGATAGAGCCCACATCGGCGTCCTCAAAGGCGTTTTAACCGGCGACAGAGGCAGACAAAATGGCGGCGCTAGCGGACAGTACGCTGTTCTAAACGCCACCTCCCGGTTAACGGTGTTCCAAACAGCCGATAGGTGGCGGTCAGTATAAAAATGCTAGCGCGCTGCATGCAGGTCTCTCACTCGCGGCCAGCTCTAGATATTTTTGCAGAGAAGCTCCAGTATACCTCCTAAAATAAAACTGGCAGCGGCAAGGACTTACCAAGAGGTCTGGTTCAGAAGCATAGGGTAGTCCTGTGGTGCAGACGAGCAACACGTTGAGGAGGGAAAAAAGAAACGGCTGAGAAATTAGCTCCCTGTCACTCCCTCCCCCTGAACTGACAGCTGCTTCAGCCTATTATACTCTGGGGGCGGTGCCTATAAGCAAAACTTCCTGGAGTAAGGCAGGATTTGCCTGGATAAATCCAGCGGTACACAGGGCATTATCAGCGGCAGCAGAACACTGCCGTTCTCACGCGCGTCTTAACGTGCGATTGTAAAGGATAGAACTGAGAATTCACCCCCGTTGCCTGACGTGTGCCGGATGCTACAGTGTCAAAACTCCGCTTTATTCTGCGGATTTAGCGGCGTTTTATCCGCGGATTTGTGGCTAGTACGGCGCTCAAAACGCCGGTGAAATGCTCCGCCCCTTTCCACCGCGAAAACAGCCGGAACTACCGCGAACTTCGGTCTACGTACTACCCACAGACAAAACCGTCTTTGTGTAACATGGGCTTAAAAGTAAACTTTAAAGACAAGCAGACACACTGTAAGTAGGTCAAGACGGCTGTCAGGCTGTGGCACATCACTACTAAAAGACACTGTCAAAACGGTTCTTCAAATTTACAGTATTATAGTATTTGAAAAGACTAATTCCTGAATCTCACTGGTCAACTGGATGAATCCTTGGCATGAACCACTAGGCACCACTTGACCAATAAATTTGCATTCTTTGTACCTTCACATCAGTACCATCCGTGGGCATGAACTCCTCATAGATATAGGATCCAGTCTTTCGCACACTGCTTTCTGGGGAATACACACTGCTACGACTCCCAATCTACAAGAGAGAAAGAAAAGAAATAGAATTACCAGACTTGCACTTGGAGATACCATTTAAGCTCAATGACAAACCTCAAAACAAACTATGGGTCACTGATGTGCTGCCCCAGTACAACATATTTTCAGATGGTTCTGTAACAGCCATACGTGTTACATTCCATCCCTTGTCCCTGTCTTATGATGTATTTCAACTTCATTCAATTCAGTTTATTTATATACAGACAAATCACAACACGTCACCCCAAGGCGCTTCACATAGGTAAAAACGGAGCCAACTGACAAGTCAACAAACATGGAATTATCTTTCAGTTACAAATTTTTCGAGTGCATTCCTTTTGCCAAAATTAAAAGACTGTTGTGTGGGCCGCCTGAAGAGGAGGTACTGCTGGCTCACCACCAGAAGGTGCCCTGCCTGTTGTCGGGTTTCAGGCACCAGAGGGCGCAGTTGCCGCAGGAGTCCAACAGGAGCTCTGAGCTGACAGCTGTCACCCATCAGTCATCACATCATCCATAAAAGCCTGGAAGAGACACCATAACTCTGCCGAGATAGCAGCTTACCACACAGGTAAACCAATTCAGCCGTTCTGTGCCGTACGCACACGTTTTATGCATCAAAGCTTTTTGCAGTCGTTAACCTTTTGTACACTTGCAGCTTAAGCCGCGTTTGTGGAAGTTGGAGGAGTTGGCGTCTCCACTCCTCACTTCAGACTTGATTAAGTGATACATAAGGCACTGCACGTACTCTGTGTTCCAGTGTTTGGAGGTGGAGGTTTTCCCCCATAAAGGAAATGCATTTCCAGCTGACTTGTTTGCTGGGTGTTCACACACCCACCCCATAACCTGTCTCTTTTCCTGCCAGCAGTACCGGATCTGACAGCTGGAAGCGGTGGCCACCTGGGGACTCAGGACTTGGCGGCTCCGGTGTGTTGCAGGTCTCCGTTGGCGGTGGAACTTCGTGGGTCCCAGCTCTTCTCTGGTTAGGCGTCTCCTATCGTCGGGCCTGCCCACGCGTCATCTTGGTTATACTGATATTGACAGACTAAAAGCATATTTTGACCTCTCTATTGGCTGTTCATTTATGCCCCCTGGTGTGGGTCCGTGCATTTCACTTTCCCCAACAGGATAACTCGGCAACATCATGGATTCCGAGGGGCACATAAATGGAGATGCAAGGTGCACAGGCGCCAGCAGGAGGCACGTTGGGTGAGTTGCAGCAGATTCTAACCACCCTCACTGCTCGGCTGGATTTAGTGACCGAGCAGAATATACTGCTCAATCGTAGGATGGAGGCTCTCACCGCTCAGATGGAAGCGCGCGGACAGGGCGCGACTGCAGCTCCTCCTCCTGCGGACCTGTCGCAGAACAGAGACATTCCAGTGGTCGTTCAACGGACCCCCCATCCCCATCCCCTGAAGCATACATTAGCCCTCCAGAACCATACGGGGGTTGTGTCGAGACGTGCGCGGACTTCTTAATGCAGTGCTCGCTCGTCTTTGCACAACGCCCTGTGATGTACGCGTCAGACCAGAGCCGGGTGGTTTATATCATAAATTTGCTTCGAGGCGAGGCACGTGCCTGGGCTACGGTGCTCTGGGAACAGGATTCAGGGCTCCTAGTGACATACACTGGGTTTATTAGTGAGTTCAGACAGGTGTTCGATCATCCTAACCGAGGCGAAACTGCTTCAAATGTGCTACTGTCAATCCGACAGGGGAGCAGGAGCGCCGCTAAGTATGCAGTCGACTTCCGCGTCATGGCAACGAGAGCCAGCTGGAATGCGGTAGTGCTCTGTGCCGCCTTTGTAAACGGGCTGTCTCTGGCCCTAAAGGAGCACCTGGTGGCGAAAGATCAACCGCGGGATTAGATGGGCTTATCGACCTGATTATACGGTTAGACAATCGATTAGAGGAACGTCGACGGGACGTCGATGGCCAGGCGCGCACCGTCCCTCTCCCTTCCAGGTCCGAAGCAGCGCCGTCCTCCCCCCGCTCCAAAGCTGGGGCGCTCCGCGTGATGACAGCTCCCCCTGCTGACGAAGCTATGGACTCTATGGACTAATTTGGAGCTATGGAAGCTATGGACATTTTAGCAGGGCTAAAATGAGATCTGATAACAGACAAAGGAGGCTGGCTCGTGGAAAGTGTTTTTACTGCGGCTCGAGTGAGCACATGCAGAAAAACTGCCCCAAGCGGTCAAAACACCAACGCTCGCCCTTAGAGACTGGGCTAAGGGTGAGTCATAATACACACGCGGGGACACCACGTAAATCTCCACGACTCCCAGTCACAATCCTCTGTGGAGATTTAATCCTTAAAGCCCCAGCACTGATCGACACGGGGTCAGAGGGAAATCTACTGGACAGTAGATGGGCTAAGGAAGTAGGGCTCCCTCTGGTGGCCGTTCCTTCACCATTGAAGGTGCGGGCACTAGATGGCACCCTCCTTCCAGTAATCACACACCAGACACAGCCCTTAACTCTGGTTGTCTCTGGAAATCACAGCGAGGAGATTGTGTTCTTAGTAACACCTTCTACCTCCAGGATTGTTTTGGGTTTTCCGTGGATGGTGAAGCACAATCCCCGGATCAATTGGCCGTCTGCGGCTCAATGGAGCGAAACCTGCCACCGGGAGTGTCAAAGATCCTTGGTACCACCCGGTGAGACTGCTAAAGAGGAGGTCCAAGTCCCCCCAATCTTACAACGGTGCCGGCTGAGTACCATGATCTTGCTGACATTTTCAGCAAAGATCTGGCACTCACGCTTCCCCCGTACCGACCGTATGATTGTGCCATTGATTTGGTTCCGGGCGCTGAGTATCCGTCCAGCAGGCTGTACAATTTCTCACGTCCTGAGCGCAAATCAATGGAGACCTACATCCGGGACTCTTTAACTGCCGGGTTAATCCGGAACTCTTCCTCCCCATTGGGTGCGGGTTTCTTTTTTGTGGGCAAGAAGGACGGCGGACTCCGTCCATGCATTGATTTTAGAGGGCTGAACGTGATCACGGTTTGTAACCGATACCCGTTGCCCTTATTAGATTCAGTGTTCACGCCCTTGCATGGAGCTAAGATCTTCACCAAACTCGATCTGCGTAATGCTTATCACCTGGTTCAGATCCGGAAGGGAGACGAATGGAAGACGGCATTTAACACCCCCTTAGGTCACTTTGAGTACCTGGTCATGCCGTTCGGCCTCACTAACGCCCCCGCGACGTTCCAAGCATTTGTTCATGACGTCTTGCGGGACTTCCTGCATCGATTCGTCTTCGTGTATCTAGACGATATCCTCATCTTCTCTCCGGACCCTGAGACCCATGTAAAGCATGTACGTCAGGTCCTGCAGCGGTTATTGGAGAACCGGCTGTTTGTGAAGGGCGAGAAGTGCGAGTTCCACCGTACTTCTTTGTCCTTCCTGGGGTTCATCATCTCCTCCAACTCCGTAGCACCCGATCCGGCTAAGGTCGCAGCGGTGAGAGATTGGCCCCAACCGGCAAGCCGTAGGAAGCTGCAACAGTTCCTTGGCTTCGCAAATTTTTACAGGAGGTTCATTAAGGGCTATAGTCAGGTTGTTGGTCCCCTTACTGCCCTGACCTCCACAAAAGTCCGCTTCACCTGGTCGGATCGGTGCGAAGCCGCATTTAGGGAGTTGAAACGCCGGTTTTCGACTGCACCAGTTCTGGCCTGATCCAAACCGCCAGTTCATAGTTGAAGTGGATGCCTCTGACTCAGGGATAGGAGCCGTGCTGTCCCAGAGTAGGGAGTCCGACAAGGTTCTCCACCCATCTGCCTATTTCTCCCGTAGGTTAACCCCAGCTGAACGGAACTACGATGTTGGCAATCGGGAACTCCTGGCGGTGAAAGAGGCCCTGGAGGAGTGGAGACACTTGCTGGAGGGAGCTGTGGTCCCATTTATCGTTCTCACTGACCATCGGAACCTGGAATACATCCAGACCGCCAAGCGTCTGAACCCCAGGCAAGCCCATTGGTCACTGTTTTTTTGGACGTTTTAACTTCAGGATTACCTACTGCCCCGGGACCAAAAACCAGAGGTCTGACACACTGTCGCGGGTGCACAAAGACAAAGTTAAAACGAAGCTGTTGGATCCACCCGATACCATCCTGCTGGAGTCCACTGTCGTCGCTACCCTCACGTGGGATGTGGAGGAAGTAGTCAGGGAGGCCCTGACACAACATCCGGATCCCGGCGGTGGACCACCGAACAGGCTGTATGTCCCACCAGATGCTAGGACTGCAGTATTGGACTTCTGTCACGGTTCCAAGCTCTCCTGCCATCCGGGAGTGCGAAGAACCGTGGCAGTGGTCCGGCAGCGGTTTTGGTGGGCGTCAGTCGAAGCCGTCACCCGGGATTATGTCCGGGCCTGTACCACCTGTGCCAGGGGCAAGGCTGTCCATCAACCCGAGAAAGGACTCTTCCAGCCGTTACCAGTGCCTCGTCGCCCCTGGTCCCACATCGGCCTGGACTTTGTCACGGGCCTCCCTGTGTCTGAGGGAATGACCACCATCCTGACGACAGTGGACTGGTTTTCCAAGGCGGCCCACTTTGTGGCCCTCCCGAAGCTCCCAACGGCCCAGGAGACTGCAGACCTCCTGGTCCACCACATCGGGCGTCTGCATGGTATCCCGACGGATATCGTCTCTGATCGTGGTCCTCAGTTCTCCTCGCAAGTCTGGAGGAGTTTCTGTAGGGAACTGGGGGCCACAGCGAGCCTGTCGTCCGGGTACTACACCCAGACCAACGGCCAAGCAGAGCAGGCTAATCAAGATCTGGAACAGGCCATGAGGTGTGTTACCTCCGTGCACTTGACGGCCTGGAGTCAACATCTGGCCTGGATCAAGTACGCCCACAATAGCCAAATCTCGTCTGCGACCGGCCTCTCCCCGTTTGAAGTGTGTTTGGGGCACCAGTCCCCATTGTTTCCGGCCGTGGAGGGAGAGGTCGAGGTCCCCTTGGTCCAGGCCCACCTCAGGAGATGCCATCGGGTGTGGAAGACAGCCCGCTCTGCTCTCGAGAGCCCAGACGTGGGCGAAGGACCATGCAGATCGCCGACGAGCCCCAGCCTACCAGCCCGGGCAGGAGGTTTGGCTTTCAACAAAAAACATTCCTCTGCACACGGACTCACCCAAACTCACCGACCGTTTCATTGGACCATTCCCCATCCTGAAGGTCATCAGCCCTGCCGCAGTGAAGCTCAAACTCCCCACTTCACTGCAGATCCATCCAGTGTTTCACGTGTCAAAGATAAAACCATACCACACCTCGGACCTCTGCACCCCCGGAACGGCGCCGCCTCCTGCCCGCATCATCGACGGCGGGCCAGCCTGGCCAGTCAGAAAGCTCCTCGATGTTCGTCGGAAGGGTCGGGGCTTCCGGTATCTGGTGGACTGGGAGGGTTACGGACCAGAAGAGCGCTCCTGGGTGAAGAGGAGCTTCATCTTGGATCCCGCCCTCCTGGCGGACTTCTACCAGCGACACCCCGACAAGCAGGGTCGGGCACCAGGAGGCGCCCGTTGAGGGGGGGGGGTCCTGTTGTGTGGGCCGCCCGAAGACGAGGTACTGCTGGCTCACCACCAGAGGGCGCCCTGGCTGTTGTCGGGTTTCAGGCACCAGAGGGCGCAGTTGCCGCAGGAGTCCACCAGGAGCTCTGAGCTGACAGCTGTCACCCATCAGTCATCACATCATCCATAAAAGCCTGGAAGAGACACCATAACTCTGCCGAGTTATCAGCTTACCACACAGGTAAACCAACTCAGCCGTTCTGTGCTGTACGCACACGTTTTTTGCATCAGAGCTTTTTGCAGTCATTAACCTTTTGTACACTTGCAGCTTAAGCCGAGTTTGTGGAAGTTGGAGGAGTTGGCGTCTCCACTCCTCACTTCAGACTTGATTAAGTGATACATAGGGCACTGCATGTACTCTGTGTTCCTGTGTTTGGAGGTGGAGGTTTTCCCCCATAAAGGAACTGTATTTCCAGCTGACTTGTTTGCTGGGTGTTCACACACCCACCCCGTAACCTGTCTCTTTTCCTGCCAGCAGTACCGGATCTGACAGCTGGAAGCGGTGGCCATCTGGGGACTCAGGACTTGGCGGTTCCAGTGTGTTGCAGGTCTCCGTTGGCGGTGGAACTTCGTGGGTCCCGGCTCTTCTCTGGTTAGGCGTCTCCTATTCTCGGGCCTGCCCACGCATCATCTTGGTTATATTGATATTGACAGACTAAAAGCATATTTTGACCTGTTGTGCACATTTGCAGCAATAAATTGTATTTATTGGATTCTCTATTGGCCGTTCATTTACGCCCCCTGGTGTAGGTCCGTGCATTTCACTTTCCCCAACAAAGACGAAGGTTTACAGAAGAACTTGGTTATTTTTAAGGTTACCACAGGTAAGGTAACCTTACCAACCCCATTTGTTGATTAGGGTGGTTTTGTGATCAATGTTCCTTTGTTTTATTCTTTTGCCATTTTTGAGTTATTTAATTTCAGGCAATGTTTTTTAGTCGAGTTCTCCATTAGTTTTCCGGCACTGGTCTTTTGTTCACCATTCACCACACTTGTCTGTTGTCTTGTTACATGTCACCATTTAAGTTTGTCAATGCTTTGCCTTTGTTGCTGGCTTATGCTGGTCTTGTGTTGTTCCATGTTTGTGATGTGCCTTAATGTTGATGGTGTCCTTGACACTCTGTGCTGCACGTTCTGACTCTCCTCCCATATTCCTGACTGTTTGACCATTCCCCAGCTTTTAGACTTCACCTTTTCATTTGGTGAATAAAGTTTTATTACATTTCACTTGTGTTAACTGTCTGCATTTTGTGGTCAAATTGACACAAATCATAACAAAATAATCCAGCCAATCAAGAACCAGGAAGACAGTAATCCAGACATTTCTGCCATCAAATAACTTTTCTCTAAACTCAATCCATTTCTGGTATATCTCAGGTGTCCTGGACAGGACATCAGTGCACTGCAGGACACCAGTCCATTGCAGAGCAACATATAGACAGACCAACACATTCACGCTCTCACCTACTGTCAATTTAACATTTCAAAGTCACCTATCCTGCATGCATTTGGAGGTGGGAGGAAGCTGGAACACCCAGAGGGAACCCATGCAAAGACAGGGAGAACATGCAATCTCCACACAGAAAGGACCAGGTGGGCAGCAATCCTATGGGTTCCTTGTTGTGAGGCAACACTGCTAACCACTAAGACATTGTGCTGCCCTGTCACCCTGCGTGAGTAAGTAAAATATATTTACATGGTTGTTTCAGAAATGGCTACCTTTCTAAAGAGTCTCTGGCTGCCCCCTCCTGCAGATGTTGGATAATAGATGTAGACATTGTGGTCCTCAGCGCACACAGGTTTCTCCACAAAAGGTTTCTGGAACACCTCCCCATTCACCTCAACATGGTCATCTCCCTCCACCAGGTTACACTCTGCAGCAACATGTCTTTCATTTTAAATAAAATTCAAAAAATCTTTATTATAAACAGGGATACATCAGCATTCATAGACAAAGGGGAAACAGAGCATGTAGGGTGGTCAAGCACCATTTAAAACAGCACAAAGAAGCACTAGTACTAAGCAATATGATATAATAGTTACAGTATGAACTAACAACAATGTACATAAACAGAATATCTACGTGTTTTATTGAAAAGGAAATGTTGGGGGTGTTGCTCTTACCTATAAATCTGGGTTTATCTTATTAGCTGTTGGGGTTGGGGGGTCACAAATATGACTCGTTTGAGCATCTGATTGTCCACTCTGCCCATAATGATACATATTGCCAAGGTCAGAAGAATACAAATCAGCTGTATTATTTTGTCACTGTATATAGGCCCCCTGGCCCATACTCTGAATTCGGTGAGTTCATCTCTAACTTGTCAACTATCGCAGATAACATTCTGATTATTGGTGACTTCAACATTCATATAAATAAGCCTTCTGATCCCCTCTGCAAATCATTTATGGAAATTGTGGATGCATTAGGATTTCAGCAATACATTCAGGAATTGACGCACATTAGTGGAAATACCCTGGGTTCTTGCACATGGTATTGTTGTCATGAATACTGACATCATGCTTCTTGCATCGGTGGTCTCTGATCACTCACATATTAGGTTTACAGTTGCCGTGTTTAGTGGAACAAGAACCTTATTTATCACTGTGGCGATGCATTATTTCCTCAACTATGACTGAACTCGAAGCTAGACTGCCTGATATCTTAGCCTCACGTTTGGAAAATGCCCAATCAGTAGACAGTCTTGTGGATAGTTTAAGGTCAGCTCTCAAAATTACACTTGACATGATTGCGCCACCTTTACTAAAACTACGTACCCCCAAAACACAGTCACCCTGGTCCAATGATTACTTGCGTGATCTCAAGCATAAGGCAAAAGGTCTAGAATGGAAATGGGGTCGTTCAAAATTAGAAGCATTCCACCTTGCGTGGCGTGATGCTATCTCAGACTATAAGCATGCACTGCTGGCTACAAAGCAGACCTACTACTCTGATTTGATCAACAAAAACAAACATAACTCAAAGTTCTTGTTCGACACAATGGCAACACTTATTCATGGACAACCACCTGTATGTCGCTCTCCTTTTACAGCACAAGATTTCTTGGATTACTTTGAGCCGAAAATAGAAGACATTAGGTTAAACATATCCCAGCATGCCTTAACCCAGCTATTACACCTTGCTATTGAGGTGGGTGCCATTACCGAGGTACTACCTAGATTTGCAGAATTTGATAGTATCTCATAGGCATGCTGATGAAACTTGTAACGTCTACAAAAAGCACAACCTGCTTATTTGATCCTATACCAGCACAACTGTTTAAGGACCTGTAGCCCACTCTTGGGCTGACTCTGCTGGAAATTATTAATCTCTCATTAATTTCTGTATCTGTTCCTAAATGTTTGAAATCTGCAGTGATTAAACCATTACTTAAGTAATCTAATCTTGACCCTAGTGTATTGAAAAACTATAGGCCGATATCAAATCTATCAATTTGCTCTAAAATTCTGGAAAAAATTGTTTCACGGCAGCTTGTGGACCACCTTACTGAGAATATTCTTTTTGAGCCACTGCAGTCTGCGTTTAGAAAATATCATTCCACAGAGACGGCTCTCACTAAAGTGGAGAATGATCTTCTGCTTGCAGTGCATTTGGACACCACTAGTTTTGGTGCTATTGGATCTCAGTGCGACGTTTGATACCGTGGACCATCATATTCTATTCGATAGGCTGGAGAATCATTTTGGGATTACTGGGCGTGCCCTTGCATGGTTGATGTCATACCTGACCAGTTGTTCTCACTAGGGATGGGTACTGATAAGATTTTATTGATATCGATGCCATTATCGATTCTGCTTATTGATCCATTTCCTTATCGATACCTCTTGTGAATTTTGTACTAAAAGTAGGCTTTACAGGTTTTCTATGTATTTCATTGAGTCTTAAAGTAAATAAATATGAAATTAGTCACTGTATCCTTGATCTCTGGACATAAATACAAATAAACAAAACAGTGTTTTGCTTTGAATTTATTAATTCTGACTGGATTCTATTATTCTAACTTGACTCGTCAGAGAGCCACGCAGCGTTTGGAGCTGTGTGAACAGAACGGAGGACAATTCTCATTTCTTTCTCGCAACAAGACAGGAGTCCCAGTTAGTAACTTTAATCCGCACAAAAGTGACTCATGATTGACATATTCAGGGATGAAAATGGTGAAAAACAAAAAAGCTGAAACCCAAAATTACCCTCCAACACCACGTGTACGAAAATGTTTGAATTCTAGAAGCTCTGAAATGCAATCTGGGACTATTCCAAACAAACTGCAGTGAATGCAGCATCCATTTTGGTGAGGAAAAAAAAAACACAAAACAAACAAACAAACAAAAAAAAACTTTCCTTATTCAAATTAATTCCAGTAGTATTCTGCTCTTACTAGGATGCAGCAGTTTTCTAGTTTGGCAGATAGTTCTGGAGGAAATCACTGAAGAAATTAACAAATTGAAAATATGGTTTGACAAATTGTCATTAAACGTAAATAAGACAGGGATGAAATGGAGGTGTAAGAGTCACTAGGTGTTCAAAGGAAACATTTATTTATGTATGTTCATTGTTAGTTGGTTTTATATTTTTTTTCTGTTGTTTTTATTCAGGTTATTTTTGTCTCTTTCTCTAAAATTGTATATAATCATTAGATTAGATATTATTACTATTACTGTTGTGCTTGCTATTATTATTAATATATCAACAAAAATAAATTTAAAAAATATTACAATTTGTAATACATTTGACTCTTTTACGACCACAAATGCTTGACAGCTGCAACTGCATAATGCTAACATTAACACTGAAAATGCCATAGACATGCTAACGTGTTAGCATCTGCCCCGTTTTTAAGTTATAAAATACATCTATCAACTGTTTCAGAAGACCATAAGAGGTCAGTTTAACATAAAAAAAGGTAAATAATACTCACAGCCATATGCTCTTTAGGGTTTTAGCGGGGGAAAGCTAACGAAAAAAATGAATCAAAGAAGCAATGATTGAAGCAGTGCTTCGATCATTGCTTCGATTGGTTCAAGGCTCAAAGCAAAGCCGCGCTGCAGAAAAGTTGATTACAGACCCGCTGCGGGGTCTGTAATCAATGTAGAGAAATGATGATAATTTTCCTGACAAACACCCCCAAAAACAACGGCCACTCTGAAGGATTGATAAGGGAATCATTAAGTAAAAAGGTTATTGATGTCGGTGGATCAAATCATTTCTTAACGATACCTGAAAGGAACTGGTTCTCGATACCCATCCCTAGTTCTCACTGTGTTTTGTACAATAACACTACCTCTAACCTTAGTAACATGAAATTTGGGGTTCCACAGGGGTCTGTCTTAGGCCCCTCACTTTTCTCCCTTTATATAGCACTCCTTGGGCACATATTGTAGCGTTGTGGGATTACCTTTCACTGCTATGCTGATGATACCCAGTTATACATGCTGATATCTGCTGGTAATCTCATCCACATAAAATCCTTAGAAGACTGCCTTGCATCAGTGTGAAGCTGGATGTCTAACAACTTCCTAATTTTAAACTCTGATAAGACTGAAATGATGGTTCTTGGTCCAGTGAGACATCTGCATCAATTTGACCAACTAACGCTTAGCCTAGGCTCGTGTGTCATACATCACACTGACAAAGTGAGGAACCCTGGGGTAGTTTTTGATCCTATGTTGTCCTTTGACCTCCACATTAGAGATATTATGAGGACTGCTTTCTTACACCTGTGAAATATAGTGAAGATTCGTCCTATCCTGTCTATGACTGATGCTGAGACCCTGACTCATGCATTTGTCTCTTCTAGATTGGACTACTGCAATGTTCTATTTTCTGGTTTACCACAGCTTGGCAGTAGGGGTCTCCAATTGGTTCAAAATGCTGCTGCCAGACTTTTGACACGAAGCAGAAAGTTTGACCACATTACACCATTTTGGCATCTCTTCACTGGCTTCCTGTCCCTGTGAGATCAGATTTTAAGGTTCTGCTACTAGCCTATAAAATTGTTCATGGACTGTCACCTCCCTACTTAGCGGACCTAAATAAAACCCTACGTACCGGCCCGAGCTTTGTATTCTCAGGGTGCAGGACTACTTTGTGTACCTAGGGTGAATAAAGTCTGCAGGTCACAGAGCTTTCTCTTATCATGCCCGTGTTCTATGGAATGATCTCCCTGCGTCAACAAAACGGTCAGATTCTGTAGAGACTTTCAAGTCCAGACTTAAGACGCACTTATTTTCCCTTTCGTATAGCTAGCATACTGGCATAGTATGCTACAATGCTTTTCACTCTTTTAAACTCATATTATTAGGAAACAGAGCAGGCCTCCTGTCCTGTGCACCACCATTTCCTGTATATTTGTTTTGTGAATTGTTTTGTAATTTCTGTCAGTAGCACAGCCAAAGCAGAGGGTCACCCCTTTGAGTCTGGTCTGCTTGAGGTTTCTTCCTCAAATCATTAGAGGGAGTTTTTCCTTACCGCTGTTGCCTGCGTGCTTGCTCTGAGGGTTGGTAAAGTTAGACCTTACTTGTCTGAAGTGCCCTTGAGGCAACTTTGTTGTGATTTGGTGCTATATAAATTAAATAAATTGAATTCAAAAGGAAATGCCTTTTCCAACTGTCACGGTTAGTTTTCACAGTGACAACACATGACTGTTCAGTTGATTCTGAGTTTACCTCACCTACGGGTGCTAATCTTAGTCTATGGTACATATTCTGAAATGGAAACCACAGGTATATGAGGTCTGTCCAAAAAGTAAAGGACCTTTTAATTTTTTCAAAAACTATATGGATTTGAATCACATGTGATTACATCAGCCAAGCTTGAACCTTCGTGCGCATGCGTGAGTTTATTCACGCCTGTCGGTTGCGTCATTCGCCTGTGGGCAGGCTTTGAGTGAGCACTGGTCCAGCCCCCTCGTCAGATTTGTATTGTCAGGGAAATAGCAGAGCGACTGCCGCTTTGCTCCATGAAATTTTTTTCAGAAACTGTTAGAGACAGCCAGTTGGAAACCACTCGAAAGGTTCAGATGGCTTTCGGTGAAGATTCTGAGGATGTCGCGTGTCGGCATGGAGCCGCTCATGGCGCACAAAAAAAAAAAAAAAAAACACCTCCATGTTGGAAACCATTCGGAAGATTCAGACAACTTTTGATGGCTTTTCAGTCGAGTGAGTATCCAAGAAATTGTGTAACAGCTGGACATGCCCCAACATGTCCTGTGAGACTTCCAACACGGAGGTGTTTTTTTTGTTGCACGCCATGAGCAGCTCCGTGCCGACGCGTGAAATCCTTCGCACATCTTTCATTACAAAATCTCCTATAACAGTGGAATGTGCCACAAAAGTGCTATGTCCAGCTCTCTTGCCATTTCTGTGTTAGTCACACGATGTCCCGGATAAACACAGCGTTCAGTTTGGAAATGATCTGGTTGTTCCAGCCTGTCGATGGCCGCTCGGTGCGCCGCGCGCCCTCCGCCGCTGTGGGCCGTCTTTAAAAAGGTTTTAACACTCCTTAATCCGTGTGACGCCGACAGAATTTTCACCGAAAGCCATCTGAATCTTTCAACTGGTTTCCAACTGGCTGTCTCACACAGTTTTTAAAAAAAATTTCATGGAGCAAAGCAGCAGTCGCTCTGCCATTTCCCTGACAATTAAAAATCCGACGAGGAGGCTGGACCAGTGCTCACTCAAAGCCTGCCCACAGGCGAATGACGCAACCGACAGGCGTGAAAAAACTCACGCATGCGCACGAAGGTTCAAGCTTGGCTGATGCAATCACACGTGATTCAAATCCATATGGTTTTTGAAAAAAATAAAAAGGTTCGTTACTTTTTGGACATGTGATTATTTGGAGTGTGACTGACTACACATTACATGAAAACCGGCAAGATGAAGTCACCTAATTGCTGTAGTAGTGTAGTGTGTTTCAGACAGACTGCATGTAGAGAAGTGACACATCGAACCACTAAACTATTACAGCAATTTTCCTTGGTTGTATTCATTCAGAAGTTCAACATAACCATTGAAGCAAAAAACAAACAAAAAAAAAAACACCACAGCCAACTGACAAGTCAACAAACATGAAGTATCTTTCAGTTACATTTTTTTTTTCCGAGTGCATTCCTTTTGTCAAAATTAAAAGCAGAAGGTTGACAGAAGAATATGGTTATTTTTTTAAGAGTCTGCCGGTTACAAGTAGAATGCAATAGCCTTAACTATACTGAAAATGGAGTGCATCTACTGGTTTTAAAATTATTCCTCACCTTCAGGATTGTCAGGGTCTCGGTTTAATACAGCGTAACGAGGAAGGTCAATGCCCTCTTCCTGTAGGATACGGTACACTTCTCTCCTAGGACCAAAATGGAACACATTAGAAATAACAAATCTAAAGTGTATTTGTGGACAAAACGTTTACATACTATACGTTGGTGAATGTTATTCTAGTTTAGTCATAACGTGCTCCACATTTGTATTTATAAAAAATGTTGCTGTTTTCAACAGCATTAGATAAGTAATATTCCAAAAACCGTGTCAAAGCACAGCACAAGTGTCATCAGGCTGGTATGCCAATATTGCAGTCTGGTAGTATTCTGCAGCAACAAGTGAGGCTGTGTAGTTCCACAACAAACCATCACCTGCAAAAGAACCACTTTATGTAGCAGGTGGTTCTAAATGTTAGTCATATTGTTCTTTGGGGTTTTAGGGTAGGGAGCCATATAAATCTGCAAAAGAACCATACGTCTTTACGGGCTGGGCTTGTATATATTAGCTGGTAGCTAATATATACAAGAATATTATACAACTAAAATAAGTCAATTAATTAGAAACGGATAGGTGTCTATGAGCTTCACCTTCCTTGCTATTGTTATTAATGAAAACATCACCATCATCATTATTGTTATTATTATTACTACTACCGTATTGCCTGTGGGGATCCTCAGACTCTAGATTGGGTAGTGTTTTTAAAACAAGTAGCTGACATTTTCTCAAGGGTGGTAATAAATTATGCAAAGTTTCTATAATAAGTTGGAACGGCGTGTGAGTCCAGAATGTTTTTAGAACCTTAGACCTCAACAATTTTTATTTTTATTTATTAATTATGCAATTTTTAAATGTTAGTTTACTGTCTTAATGTATTTAGAAATTGTTCAGGTTCTTGTTATCATGTACACACTATCATCATCATCAGTATTATTATTATTATTATTTTGATTTTATTATTCTAGTTTGTCATTTGATTTTTAAATGGACCACAATGGAAGTAAGTGTTTTCACTTTCTTGCAGTGGTGGGCATAGCTAACCAAAAAGGTAGCATCAATAACTGCTAATCCGCTAACTTCAAAGTTAACTTTTATGACGCTAAACCAATAAACTGCAAAATTGTTTTAGCGGAAGTTACAGCTAACCGCTAACCTTTAGTACTGTCGGCTACTGATAAGCCAGTTTCGAGTTTCAGCTCAGCCGAGGCTTCTGAGTGAAATCAAAAGCAATCAAAAACCCAAAAACAAACAACGAGACAGAGCTGTCTCACGTAGTCAGACGGCTGTGAACTTTCCTCAGCAGAAGAGAGCAGAGCAAGCTGGCTGCTGTTGGCCCAAAGGAAGAAAGAGAGAAAAAAGTTATTTACTTTCAATATGCAGAAAGACAGGTCAGTGTGGAGGTGACATGAAGCACAACACACTTTTCACTTATGGCTTTACTCATAAAAAAATAATTCTGGACAATTATTGATATTAAAAGGTACCTCTGTCATTTTTACTGAGAGAAAATATCACACATATGACATATCTTTTAAAGGAATGCACCAAATTCTGAATGTTTGTGCTTTTAACATACATGTGCCGAAAGGCACTCAAAGTAAATGACAGCAGCTGGTTCGCTCCGGTCTCTTCTGTTGAGGAAGGACTGAGCTCACAGCTGTCTGACTATTAAAAGTCACTTAACATGTAAGTACTAAAATGTATGATTTTGATTTACTATGTCAGCAAAAAAAAAAAAAAAAAAAATAAGTGGACTGAAAGTTATCAGAGCTAAATTTAGCGGAAGCTAAATGGTCCGCTGATGGTTTTCAAAATTAACTGAAACACTAATCCGCTAACAAAAACGTTAGCTGTGCTAATTAGCGGCTAGCGAATCTGTGCCCACCACTGCTTTTTTGTGTCATGTATTTTTAATGTATTTACAATATTATGTACTTACATTGAACTTACTAAATAAAATCACGCACGCATGCACGCTTTAAATATATAGATGATTTCCCGCTCCCAGCTGGTGAGTCAAGAATGAAATGATCAAAGTCTATTGTTCAGTGTTGTTAGCTTATATCCATAGTTTCTCCAAAAATATTAGTCCTGTCAACATTCTGTTTTGGCAGCTTTCATCCATGACCCAAAATACATAAGCATATCAAATGGCAAACGTCAGCTCTCCCAAGTTTCTCCGTGATCCAAGTTATACACATGCACACATGCACACATACATGTACGAAAATTGACTCAGAACTTTTTGTCTTTTCAGCATACTGCCAGAAGGTGCTTTTATTTTTATAGCCTACACACAAAAACAGAGATGATGGCAGAAGACATCAAATGCACTACACTTCTCACTCATGGTAATGGCAACATGACACTTAACTCACTCATGGTAATGGCAACAGGAGAACTAAACTGACTAAACAACTACAAAAACACAATAAATCAATAACACTAACAACATTATTAAACTAACATGAACCACAATAACATTTAAAACCCCAAATCCCCAAACTCCCATGGTACACTACCACACAACATCCATTATTCACTGTTGTTAGCTAATATAACTAATTTCTCAAAAAATATTAGTCCTATCAACTTTCAGTTTTTGCAGCATTCATCCTTGACCCAAAATATAGAAGCATACCAAACTGCAAATATCAGCTTTCCTCAGTTTCTCCGTGATCAAAGCCACGCATGCACGTAAGCACACATACATGCACACAGAGGCCATTTGGCCTACAATATAGATTAGCAGTTGAAGTAGTAGTAGCAGTATAAATAATAATAGTATTTCTGTATGAGAATTTTTGTAAGAACGGTAATAATAAAGATTTTTATTATATAGATCTGTATATAGATTATACAGATTTTATAAAGATCTGTGACCGAACTGTAAGAAACCGCCTAAAGGAAATGGGATTTACATACAGAAAAGCTAAACGAAAGCCATCATTAACACCTAAACAGAAAAAAAACAAGGTTACAATGGGCTAAGGAAAAGCAGTCGTGGACTGTGGATGACTGGATGAAAGTCATATTCAGTGATGAATCTCAAATCTGCATTGGGCAAGGTGATGATGCTAGAACTTTTGTTTGGTGCCGTTCCAATGAGATTTATAAAGATGAATGCCTGAAGAGAACATGTAAATTTCCACAGTCATTGATGATATGGGGCTGCATGTCAGGTAAAGGCACTGGGGAGATGGCTGTCATTACATCATCAATAAATGCACAAATTTACGTTGATATTTTGGACACTTTTCTTATCCCATCAATTGAAAGGATGTTTGGGGATGATGAAATCATTTTTCAAGATGATAATGCATCTTGACATAGAGCAAAAACTGTGAAAACATTACTTGCAAAAAGACACAAAGGGTCAATGTCATGGCCTGCAAATAGTCCGGATCTTAATCCAATTGAAAATCTTTGGTGGAAGTTGAAGAAAATGGTCCATGACAAGGCAACAGCAATCAGAGAAAGTTGGAGCCAGATTGATGAAGAGTACTGTTTGTCACTCATTAAGTCCATGCCTCAGAGACTGCAAGCTGTTATAAAAGCCAGAGGTGGTGCAACAAAATACTAGTGATGTGTTGGAGTGTTCTTTTGTTTTTCATGATTCCATAATTTTTTCCTCAGAATTGAGTGATTCCATATTTTTTTCCCTCTGCTTGGTCTAAAAAAGTAATCGTTACTGACTGCCACAATTATTTTTCCTGATTTCTTATAGTGTTTCTTAAAGCCAGAAAGTTGCCATTTGAAATGACTTTAGTTTTGTGTCATGTCTGTGATCTGCTTTTTTTCTACAAAATTAAACAACTGAATGAACATCCTCCGAGGCCAGTGATTCCATAATTTTTGCCAGGGGATGTAAATAACGATTTGTTTCACAGTGTAATCTTCACGTGCCTTAACTAAAGCTCTCCCTCTGCTGAATCACCTCTAAATTATTTACACATTATTCACTTTGTGTGTTTTTAGGAATCCACTAGCTTAGCGCAGCTACTAGCTCTTAGCCGGCTTAGCATGGCGGCTTCTCCTGTCTCCTGCACTTCTCTGCTCTGGGTGTGAAATGTTTAGTTATTCCTCGGCCTCCTTAGCAGTAATGGTACTTGTAATAAGTGTAGCTTATTCGTAGCTTTGGAGGTCAGGCTGGGCGAATTGGAGACTCGGCTAAGCACCTTGTAAAATCCTACAGCTAGCCAGGCCCCTGTAGTCGCTGCGGACCAAGGTAGCTTAGCTGCCGTTAGCTGTCCCCCAGCGGATTCCGAGCAGCCGGGAAAGCAGGCCGGCTGGGTGACTGTGAGGAGGAAGCGTAGTCCTAAGCAGAAGCTCCTGTACACCACCAACCCATTCACATCTCTAACCGTTTTTCCCCACTCGGCGACACACCCGCCGAGGAACAAACTCTGGTTATTGGCGACTCTGTTTTGAGAAATGTGAAGTTAGAGACACCAGCAACCATAATCAATTGTCTTCCGGGGGCCAGAGCAGGCGACATTGAAGGAAATTTGAAACTGCTGGCTAAGGCTAAGCGTAAATTTGGTAAGATTGTAATTCACGTCGGCAGTAATGACACCCGGTTACGCCAATCGGAGGTCACTAAAATTAACATTGAATCAGTGTGTAACTTTGCAAAAACAATGTCGGACTCTGTAGTTTTCTCTGGGACCCTCCCCCCCCGGGAGTGACATGTTTAGCCGCATGTTCTCCTTGAATTGCTGGCTGTCTGAGTGGTGTCCAAAAAATGAGGTGGGCTTCATAGATAATTGGCAAAGCTTCTGGGGAAAACCTGGTCTTGTTAGGAGAGACGGCATCCAACCCACTTTGGATGGAGCAGCTCTCATTTCTAGAAATCTGGCCAATTTTATTAAACCCTCCAAACCGTGACTACCCAGGGTTGGGACCAGGAAGCAGAGTTGTATTATTACACACCTATCTGCAGCTTCTCTCCCCCTGCCATCCCCCCAATACCCCATCCCCGTAGAGACGGTGCCTGCTCCCAGACCACCAACAACCAGTAAAAAATCTATTTAAGCATAAAAATTCAAAAAGAAAAAATAATATAGCACCTTCAACTGCACCACAGACTAAAACAGTTAAATCTGGTCTATTGAACATTAGGTCTCTCTCTTCTAAGTCCCTGTTAGTAAATGATATAATAATTGATCAACATATTGATTTATTCTGCCTTACAGAAACCTGGTTACAGCAGTTTAAATGAGTCAACACCCCCGAGTCACACTAACTGTCAGAATGCTTGTAGCACGGGCCGAGGCGGAGGATTAGCAGCAATCTTCGACTCCAGCTTATTTATTAATCAAAAACCCAGACAGAGCTTTAATTCATTTGAAAGCTTGATTCTTAGTCTTGTCCATCCAAATTGGAAGTCCCAAAAACCAGTTTTATTTGTTGTTATCTATCGTCCACCTGGTCGTTACTATGAGTTTCTCTGTGAATTTTCAGACCTTTTGTCTGACTTAGTGCTTAGCTCAGATAATTATAGTGGGCGATTTTAACATCCACAAAGATGCTGAGAATGACAGCCTCAACACTGCATTTAATCTATTATTAGACTCAATTGGCTTTGCTCAAAATGTAAATGAGTCCACCCACCACTTTAATTATACTTTAGATCTTGTTTTGACTTATGGTATGGAAATTGAAAACTTAACGGTATTCCCTGAAAAGCCCCTTCTGTCTGATCATTTCTTAATAACATTTACATTTACTTTAATGGACTACCCAGCAGTGGGGAATAAGTTTCATTACAGTAGAAGTCTTTTGGAAAGCGCTGTAACTAGGTTTAAGGATATGATTCCTTCTTTGTTATGTTCTCCAATGCCATATACCAACACAGTGCAGAGTAGCTACCGAAACTCTGTGAGTGAGATAGATTATCTCGTCAATAGTTTTACATCCTCATTGAGCACAACTTTGGATGCTGTAGCTCCTCTGAAAAAGAGAGCCTTAAATCAGAAGTGCCTGACTCCGTAGTATAACTCACAAACTCGCAGCTTAAAGCAGATAACCCGAAAGTTGGAGAGGAAATGGCGTCTCACTAATTTAGAAGATCTTCACTTAGCCTGGATAAAGAGTCTGTTGCTCTATAAAAAAGCCCTCCGTAAAGCTAGGACCTCTTACTACTCATCACTAATTGAAGAAAATAAGAACAACCCCAGGTTTCTTTTCAGCACTGTAGCCAGGCTGACAAAGAGCTCTATTGAGCCGAGTATTCCTTTAACTTTAACTAGTAATGACTTCATGACTTTCTTTGCTAAAAACATTTTAACTATTAGAGAAAAAATTACTCATAACCATCCCAAAGACATATCGTTATCTTTGGCTGCTTTCAGTAATGCTGGTATTTGGTTAGACTCTTTCTCTCCGATTGTTCTGTCTGAGTTATTTTCATTAGTCACTTCCTCCAAATCATGCCAACATGTCTATTAGACCCCATTCCTACCAGGCTGCTCAAGGAAGCCCTACCATTAATTAATGCTTCGATCTTAAATATGATCAATCTATCTTTATTAGTTGGCTATGTACCACAGGCTTTTAAGGTGGCAGTAATTAAACCATTACTTAAAAAGCCATCACTTGACCCAGCTATCTTAGCTAATTATAGGCCAATCTCCAACCTTCCTTTTCTCTCAAAAATTCTTGAAAGGGTAGTTGTAAAACAGCTAACTGATCATCTGCAGAGGAATGGTCTATTTGAAGAGTTTCAGTCAGGTTTCAGAATTTATCATAGTACAGAAACAGCATTAGTAAAGGTTACAAATGATCTTCTTATGGCCTCAGACAGTGGACTCATCTCTGTGCTTGTTGTTGTGTGTTGGGGGGTTTGGCTGAATGTTTTTGTGTTGTTTTCTTTTCTTTGCTCTCCAGGTGGTATGCAAACTGTTTTTTGTCTGTGGAGAAGGTGCTGGCAGAAGAGTCCTTCACCCTCATCAGCATTATTAGCTGCACCTGTGGAGGATGTTCACGTGCAGGCCTACTGACTCGCAGCACCTGTGGATGATGCTCATGTGCAAACTTAAAGACTTTCAGCTGAAGCAGATAATGAGATGGCGTTCTGCATTTAAGCCATGAGTGGTTCAAGCAGAATGGCCGGGAACTCGACCTTGTGACGTTCGTTTGTGAGACGCTGAGGACCGCGCCAGGGTTTGACACATAGTGCCTGTGAAGGAGGACGGGTGAGGGACACATGCTGTCAGCACACATCAGAGGTGATTATTGTCTGAATGATCGTTAATAGTAATTTGGCATTCTGTTACGCAGTATATTTGAACATTGATGAGAATTGTGCAGTTTGCTTCTCACTGCCGTGGCGTACGGACTGATGATCCTCCACCTGTTGTGAGAAGCTGCTCATTTACATAAAGCTTAAATTCAGACCTGAATGTGTCGCTGATAGTGTGTGCCTCTGAAGGATATTTGTTGTAGCTCTGTTGACTTACCTCACCTTTTTCCATCCTTCACAGAGTCAGTTTGTCGTGTCCACCTGGGGGGTGTTTGGCAGTGAATCTGAGTCCAGAAGCGCAGAGGCTTCAATCCTTTTGGGCGCTGGAGAGCGCGCCGTCCTTCACTCCGCCAGACAAACCACATATTTATGTTGTACACTAATTATTGCACTGCAGGGGAAATAAAACCGTTTTGTTTGTGGAACCGCTTTCTGGTTATTTAGCGCTGGGTTCGGTCAGACGTTGGTCCGCTCCTCAACCTGCGTCTGCACATAACACTTGTCCTGTTAGACCTCAGTGCTGCTTTTGATACTGTTGACCATAAAATTTTATTACAGAGATTAGAGCATGCCATAGGTATTAAAGGCACTGTGCTGCGGTGGTTTGAATCATATTTATCTAATAGATTACAATTTGTTCATGTAAATGGGGAGTCTTCTTCACAGACTAAGATTAATTGTGGAATTCCACAAGGTTCTGTGCTAGGACCAATTTTATTCACTTTATACATGCTTCCCTTAGGCAGTATTATTAGAAAGCATTGCTTAAATTTTCATTGTTACGCAGATGATACCCAGCTTTATCTATCCATGAAGCCAGAGGACACACACCAATTACTTAAACTGCAGGAATGTCTTACAGACATAAAGACATGGATGACCTCTAATTTCCTGCTTTTAAATTCAGATAAAACTGAAGTTATTGTACTTGGCCCCACAAATCTTAGAAACATGGTGTCTAACCAGATCCTTACTCTGGATGGCATTACCCTGACCTCTAGTAATACTGTGAGAAATCTTGGAGTCATTTTTGATCAGGATATGTCCTTCAATGCGCATATTAAGCAAATATGTAGGACTGCTTTTTTATATTTGCGCAATATCTCTAAAATTAGGTCTTGTCTCAGAGTGATGCTGAAAAACTAATTCATGCATTTATTTCCTCTAGGCTGGACTATTGTAATTCATTATTATCAGGTTGTCCTAAAAGTTCCCTGAAAAGCCTTCAGTTAATTCAAAATGCTGTAGCTAGAGTACTGACAGGGACTAGAAGGAGAGAGCATATTTCACCCATATTGGCCTCTCTTCATTGGCTTCCTGTTAATTCTAGAATATAATTTAAAATTCTTCTTCTTACTTATAAGGTTTTGAATAATCAGGTCCCGTCTTATCTTAGGGACCTCTTAGTACCATATCACCCCAATAGAGCGCTTCGCTCTCAGACTGCAGGCTTACTTGTAGTTCCTAGGGTTTTTAAGAGTAGAATGGGAGGCAGAGCCTTCAGCTTTCAGGCTCCTCTCCTGTGGAACCAGCTGCCAATTCGGATCAGGGAGACAGACACCCTCTCTACTTTTAAGATTAGGCTTAAAACTTTCCTTTTTGCTAAAGCTTATAGTTAGGGCTGGATCAGGTGACCCTGAACCATCCCTTAGTTATGCTGCTATAGACTTAGACTGCTGGGGGTTCCCAGTGTGTTCCCAGAGTGTTTCTTTCTCTTTTTGCTCTGTATGCACCACTCTGCATTTAATCATTAGTGATTGATTCTGCTCTTTTCCACAGCATGTCTTTCCTGATTCTCTCCCCTCAGCCCCAACCAGTCCCAGCAGAAGACTGCCCCTCCTTGAGCCTGGTTCTGCTGGAGGTTTCTTCCTGTTAAAGGGGAATTTTTCATTCCCACAGTCGCCAAGTGCTTGCCCACAGGGGGTCGTTTTGACCGTTGGGGTTTTTCTGTAATTATTGTATGGCTTTTGCCTTGCAATATAAAGCGCCTTGGGGCAACTGTTGTTGTGATTTGGTGCTATATAAATAAAATTGATTTGATTTGATTTGATATGACCAGCACCTGTATGTATGTTTTGGGCTGCATCTAGTTCTGTTCCTTGACAAATAATATCAGTCTATTAGGACGTCAGGTTATGTGTTACACATATACATGTGTGTGTATATATTTTCCAACTTATTCCCATTGATGAAACTTCTCATTTTCTGCCTGAAAGCTTATTAGGAGACGGGTTTGCTCAGGGTTGTTGTTTGTTTATTAAATACACACACGTTACAGACCTTGAAATCCAACAGCAGGGGTCGCTATTATCCAAAGATTTATGAACATACAAATTAACGCGCTTATCCTTTATCATGATATTCTCCATTGTGAGAAATAAAAGTGTCTTTTTGTAGCATTCGTGTGTATATGCATTATAACGCCTCAGCGCACGAGCGAAGTTATGATATTCTTCAGGACGACAATATACACAACATGCATCGAAGCAGCATACACGTTGCTGTCATAGACAACTGCCTGTAAAGTTTTTTGGCAAGTTATAACTTTCTAAACAGCGTAATTTGTAATGAAAGCCGCTTCATTTGTGCAGCTCTTTCGGCGCCATGTTTGTTTCTTTGGACACAGCGGTAAGCTCCTCCTACCCCTGTAAACAGAGTGTGCATCCAGATTCACTCCAAATGGAGGGGTTTGTAGCCCTCCACCTCGCTCCAAAAAGAGAATTGAGACACCCCTCTGTCTCTCGTGCCCGCGCAAAACGGAGGGGAAGGGGTAAGGGGAAGGGCCGAGGGGTAGAATTGAGACTCAGCCTAAGGAACACTAGGAGCTGTGAACATGTTTCTCCATTTACAACTGGAGTTACTCCAGAAGAGCAACTGGTGTAAAACGTTTGACAAATCCTAATGCAGATCTGGTACAGACCTATTTTGGTGCTGACCCTTGGCAACTGGGGGGAGCAGAAAGGTGAAAATGTACTCAAAGAACCATGTATTCCTTGGAACAACCATTTGTTGTTGAAGAACCATTTGAAAAGGGTCCATGATTGAAGTACATCTGTAAAGTATTCTCAGTGCTTCACTTTTTCCACATTTTATGTTACAGCCTTATGCCAAAATGGAGTAAATTAATTTTTTTTCCTCAAAATTCTACTCACAAAACCCCTTAGAGCCCCTTCAGACATAACACAATTTAAATTGACTAGCGCAAGAAGGAGGACTTGCATGCATTTCATGAAAAATGGGAGCTGCCTCCAACGCCTCATACACGTGTCGTACTGCCTCCAACGCCTCGTACACCTGTTACTACAACTATTTGCACACACCAGCGGCTGAAAGACAGAGTGTACCCTGTGAGAGCCCATTCAATCCCTCTCGTGGCAGGTGTCGGCCAAATTCCAGGTGACACACACGAACATCTAACACAGCTCTCTTGGCATTCGCGCTATTAGCACAAAAACAGTCAGCAGACGATCACTTTCGAGCTGGATGTGAAATTTGTCTAAGTGCCCCCACGACTGTGAAGTTGCCAAGTACATATGTGGCATGCCAGAGTGTCGGCTCCCCCACAACACGTGTGCGTGTGTTTCGCGCGCTCCCCCCCAACACATGCGTGTGTGTGGTTCGCAAGCACCCCTGCAGGCGAGGCGCCTCTCATCTGATCACAGAGTGACACCTTGGTCTGTGCGCTGAACAGACATGGGACGTGACAGCTGTTGACATCTCTGGTCCTGGACGTCACAGTTGCAGAACATGTACCATGTTTTGATGGACGCACGCATGTGTGTGCTTGCTGTCCTCATGTGGAAATACATAAAAACGTATCGCTTTTGCAATGGGCAATTGACAGGTTCCCCCAGGTGCTTTGGACCATCAGATCATAACATGCAGTGGGCGATTTGAATGAATGTCACGTAACCCACGTAAGCTCTGTTCCACATGACGCTCCTGCGGTGCACCGTCCACAATACACGTGTGAAGGGCCGGACACGTGCGCGGGGCTAGTGGACACGCCAGACCAGATGTGGACATGTTAAGAGCACCCTGCTTCTCATTCATGTCATTTCCTGACTGTACGTCTGTGAGCATGGGTCATCTACAGAGGAACAAACATTTCATACGTTTATTGTCCGCTTGATAAGAGGGATTCAATAAAATCCGGCGTTTTTTTATGGTGTGTGTTTTTTTTAATATGCTCATCTCCTTGTTGATTAAAGGCATTTTTCCACACCTTTTACAGGCCAGTGATGGTACGTTTCTGGCTGACAATCAGAGCTTTTGTAAATTGCAGGTTCAAATCCCGTGGGTGGCATGTATTTAATTTTTTTACACAGCAGCTGCGCGATGTGGTTACACATTGTCCAGCTGCTCGCATTGTGTTCCCGCTGCGACAGTTTTGTGCACGCTCGTGTACAACACCGTTGCATGCATGAAACCATGGCAGCGGGATCGTTTAAGCCCGCCCGTCAGCTCGATGTTTTCGTATTTCACTCATACGAGCTGTTCCACCATGATTCGCCCTGATTTGTACTATGTGTGAAGGGGCCCTTAAGGACAACATGAAAAATGATTTTTTGAATTTTTTTTAATCTATTAAAAATAAAAAACTAAGAAATCACACGTACATTAGTATTCACATCCTTTGCTTAATACTTTGTTGATGCACCTTTGGGAGCAATTATAGTCTCAAGTCTTCTTGAATAAGACGCCACAAGCTTGGTGCACTTTGGACAGTTTTTCCCATTCCTCTTTGCAGCAGCTCTCAAGCTCCATCAGGTTGGATGGAGAATGTCGGTACACAGTCATTTTCAGATCTCTCCCGAGATGTTCAATCAGATTTCAGGTCTGGGCTCTAGCTGGGCTACTCAAGAACATTCACAAAGTTGTCTTGAAGCCACTCCTTTGATATCCTGGCTGTGTGCTTAGGGTCATTGTCCTGTTGAAAGATAAACTCTGGAGCAGGTTGTCATCCAGGATGTCTCTGTACATTACTGCATTCATCTTTGCCTCAATCCTGACGAGTCGCCCAGTTCTGCTGATAAACATCCCCACAGTATGATGCTGCCACCACCATGCTTCACTGTAGGGATGGTGCCTGGTTTCCTCCAAACATGACGCCTGTCATTCACACCAAAGAGTTCAATCTGTGTCATCAGACTTTTGTCCTTCAGGTGCCGTTTGGCAAACTCCAGGTGGGCTGCCGTGTGATTTTTACTAAGGTAAATGGACTGCATTTATATAGTGCTTTTCCATCTGCATCAGACGCAAATAATGTCTCACACTCACCCCGGTGTGAGGGTGCTGCCATACAAGGCGCTCACTACACACCAGGAGCAATAGGGGATTAAGGATCTTGCCCAAGAACCGTGGATCTTCTGGTCTCAAGCCCAACGCCTTAACCACTAGACCATCACCTCTCTCCTTCCCCCCTTTGTGACTTCCCCAGAAGGGGAAGTCTACTCTACTTTATGATACAGACCTGATTGGTGGATTGCTGCAGAGATGGTGGTCCTTCTGGAAGGTTCTCCTCTCTCCACAGAGGAATGCTGGAGCTCTGACAGAGTGACCATCGGGTTCTTGGTCACCTCCCTGACTAAAGCCCTTCTCCCCTGATTGCTCAGTTTAGACTGGCGCCCAGCTCTAGGAAGAGTCCTGGTGAATCCAAACTTCTTCCATTTATGGATGATGGAGGCCACTGTGCTCTTTGGGACCTTCAAATCAGCAGAAATGTTTCTGTTCCCTTACCCAGATTTGTGGCTTGATACAATTCTGTCTCGAAGCTCTACAGACAAGTCCTTTGACTTCATGATTGGTCTGTGTCTGACATGTGGGACATTATATGTAAACAGGAGTGTGTCTTTCCAAATCATGTCCAATCAACTGAATTTACCCCAGGTGGACTCCAATTAAGCTGTAGAAACATCTCAAGGATGCTCAGTGGAAACTTAATTTTGGAGTGGAGCTCAATTTTTAGCTTCATGGCAAAGGCTGTAAATACTAATGTACATGTGATTTCTTAGTTTTTTTTTGGTTTGTTTTTGTTTTTTTACTTTTAATAAGTTTGCAAAAATCTCATAAAAATCTTTTTTCACATTGTCATTATGGGGTATTGTGTACAGAATTTTACTCATACTCATCTTCAACTGCTTACTCCAATTAAGGGTCACGGGGGGCTGGAGCCTATCCCAGTAGTCAAAGTGTGAAGCGGGGTACACCCAGGACAGGATACTAGTGTGTCATTGTGAGGAAAAAAATGAATTTTATCCACTTTGGAAAAAGTGAAGTGCTGTGAATACTTCTGGATGCAGTGTATTTATCTCCACAAAAAACTACACAGTCACCCCCTTAGTCAGATGCAACTTCATAATCATTTTTCATGAGAATAAATAATGATAACATAGATTTTACACATATTTGTCTGAAAGTCTGTAGTTTCACCAATGGACAAGTATAGTTTTATGAGGGATTGGTGTGATTAATGAAAAACACCAACTCGTCGGACACCATCAGTCGTCGACTAGTTGCGGTACTACTCAATGGAAAATATTTATTCAATATCCTTCAGTGAACGGAGTGCTGACTCTTAACCTGTTTTGGTGCTTGATGGCCTGCATGGGTTCCTGTTTGATCTCTGTCTGCAGTGAAACAGTCTGTGCAAGGCTGCCGTGTCTCGGTTTGTGAATGTTGTGTAGGAAAAGAAGTTCATCATCTCTCTGTCATTGGTGAAAGGGTTGCTAGCAACAGAAAATTGTTTTTCTGATGGAAATGAGGTGGATAGGCAGCAAATATTTAGTGTTATGTTAGTCCCATTGATCTCTTTTCCAAGGGACACCTGGTTACTTAGTGCGCATGAAATGAGGAATATCATTTGCTTGATGATGGAAGGAAGGTGCCTCTGTGTTGAGGACCCCAGCAGCTGAAGCAAAGGGAATTTCCACACCAGCGAAAACAAAGTGCTAACTGGAACCAAAAATGTTATTCAGAGTGATACCACTGGTTATTTTTGGTTATTCAAAGAACTTTGACCTTCTTCGAAGAACCATTTCCTGAAACAGTTCTTCAAAATGATTCTTTAAAGCCCAAGTGACACCTAACAATGTGCTTTACATAAATAAATGTATCATTCAAAAATAGAGTAGTTCTTCCATAAAATAGTAGAGAAGCTTGAATCTTCGACTGGACTGGGTTGCTTGACGTGAGTACGTTTCGCTTCAAATCACAGAAGCTTCCTCAGCTAAAATTCTTGCTCTGGTAGTCTGACTTCTGTCTTGACTCTTGTAGAGAAGAATAAACCAGAAGCCAACAAAAGCTGGAGTTTTTTAACCTAACCAGACCCCACCTACCGAGAGGCTGACTGCTATAGGCTAGTGACTAAACAATAGCTCTAATTAGCACCCATTGTGCTCTAGTTAGCACTCTCCTAATGACAGGACGGAAGCCTCCCCTGATGGCTCCCTTGACGACTCTCTCCTGATGACGTGAATGACTCATTACCATGAACAAAAGACTGAAACTGCTTTGACATGAGTACCACATTGTAAACAGGGGACAAAGCGTGTCTGAGACCCGCTCCGCGGTTAAGGCTGGGTTTCAACTGTTTTACAAAGAATGCTTCCTTGACACCTCTCTCAAACCATTTCTTCTCTCTGGCTAAGATTTTAACTTCCTTGTCCTCAAACGTGTGGTTAGTGTCTTTCAGGTGGAGATGAACTGCAGACTGAGGTCCACTGGCGACCTCTCTGCAGTGCTGGTATAGCCTCTTGTGTAAAAGTTGCTTCGTCTCACCTATGTAGTGTTCATTACAGTTTTCCTGACATCTGATATGATACACTACATTGCTCTTCCATAAAATCTGCCTACATTATTAATATTGTAAAAAGTTCTTTTAAAAAACAAAAGGTATACACATCATCTCTTCATAACTGGGAACGGCATAGCAAGTTTAAGCAGGATTACTGCATTGGGGAAAATAATAAGGTTCAAGAGGCATCACATGACCGAATCAGATAACATCACCAATGGGAGTGATGTGTTCACTTGTTGCGGTGCAAGATTTCCACCGCAACCGAAGTGTAAAGTGGTGCACAGTGCTCATCACAACAGTTCACATGAGTATTATTGAATTAAATAACATAAAATGCACATGATTTTATGACATTTTAGAGCTTTAAAATTTACATACCCCATAACAATACAGTATGTGTTACTGCCTATACTCTACCTGTCCTGTATAAAATACTGCATGTTGAGGTCATTGATGAGCAGTGGATTTCTGAGCTTGGCATACTCCACAGCTTTGTCCAATGGAAAACCTGAAAAGTGTCATACACAAAAGGTATGAGTACATAAATATCACTCAGGCCTCCCTAAAACAGCAACTACAGAAACAATGGCCAATCATCTATTTTGCTTCATCTCTTGCTTCAATCATCTATCTCTTCTTTATGTGACAAGTGACTGAGCTGAGCCTGTGTTGATTTTGCCAATTCCATTTTCCATTACAAAAGCTCACATTTTGCCTTAAAAATATTCCATCTCAAGATTCTTACTCACTGTTAGTTTTAAAATGAGGATCAAGCATTGTCTAAAAAAATAAATAAATAACCAATTTGTGCCGTTCTTGGTGGAAAAGGAGCTGTACACCTGGATTTGAATCCTGCTACGACTACCTGTATGTGTCCTTTGACAAGGCACTTACTCTGTATTGTGTCAGTCCATCCAGCTGCCTTGGCTGGGAAGTAGCCTGCGATGGACTGGCAGGCGGAGTTGTGAACTCTCGTCCACTTCACACTACGAGATAAGCTGGTGCTTATACGGAGATAAGCACCAGCCTGATAGACCATTAGTTAGCCCATAAGGGCTAACTTTATTTAAAGTACAGCTGTATTTACATTAATCAAACTTCACATATGTTCCTAATTTGCACAATCAAAAAGGCCATAATGTGGCCTTTTTGTGTAATATCATATCCAGTTAATACAAAATCATTTTCTGGGACTTAATTGTTTCTACATCAAATCAGATTTCAATTTAAAGCTAAACATAACACAGAACTGTGAACTTGTGCTCTAAAATATAAAGTGCACAATCCTCTAGGCACATCCAACTGGAAGGAGACAAAAGACCCAGGACACGCTGGAGGGATTACGTTCATCTCCCATCTGGCATGGGAACGCCTCAGGATCCCCCAGCAGTTAGAGGACTTGGCTGAGCATAGGGAAGTGTGAAATAAACTGCTTAGTCTGCTGCCACCTCGACCCAGACCAGGAGAAGTGTCAGAAAATAAATAAATGAAAATGGATAATTCACCGTTAATGCATTTCCTTAATGCCCTTAAAGTGTAGGTGACACCAAAAAATGTGCACAGATAATCATTACAAATGATGAAATGTTGATATTTTTAAAAATCCTGAACAATAAAAGTCAATGATAAGTGTGCAGGTGAAGGATACACAACAGCTGTCTGAAACCTGTGCTCTATTTCAGCCCTCAGCCGCGGCCATATTGTTGCTACGTCATCACCGGAACGGCACCTGCTGATTAAAACCCAAATCAATTGTAAACACAGCAGAGGCCAAGCTGTTTTCTGACACTTTTTTTTTAGTGTGAAGCTTTTTTTTTTTTTTTAAGTCCAGTCTGAACGTGTGTCTGAATAAACTGTGGAGGACACAGCCTTATGGTTTTGAGCCTTATTTAGATGACAATGAGGGAGACTAAACCTTGGAGGAAAACCTTTAGTCAGAGTTCACAACACAGAATGGTGACTATAACATAAATAAATAAATACTGCAGGAGATTTTGGCATGCGGGTGGGGGTGATACTTTTTTGCCAGCTCTTTGGTTGTAATCAACTGATTAATTTACTGATTAATAAACTGATTTATTTTACTATCTGTGACATTAGTAAAAAGTGATGGTGTGGATTTTTTATTTAGGATTTTTTTTTTTCCTGAAAAACAGGTACATTCAAATCTGAAAAATGTGACGAGGGACTGAAAACATCAGCTATTTTTAAAATAAGTGTTGTTTCCTTCTTGAATATAGTTAGTGTACTGTACGTTAGTAGCGTAGCACGTTATTATTAAATATTAAAACCATTCACACAAGGAGAAAATAATATAGTCTTACCTGTCCGTTTCAGTGAGATCATCTTCAGTCTGATGAAAACGTCTGAAAATAATTTAATTTGTTGTCCTGGCTGAAGAAAAGTCCATGATGGTTCGAGTCTCTGCTGTACTGATCCGCGACCGGCACGGTCAGCTACAGGTGTAATCAGTTCATTGCGTCTGTGGCTGATGGATCAAGTCTCTCCTGTTTGCGCTGCAAGTTAAAAGACTGTGGAGAAGCCGCCAACACCGTGCCCGCACGCTTGTCAATAAAAGTGTTCCACCTGCCAACCCAAAGGATTCTGTTGGCAAGAATTAACCGTTCTGACACGTATAAAAAATGTGCATCACCAACATGAAACACTCAGTGGAAACGGGGCTGCCAGTAGCCTGTAAAAATCCATAAATGAATCCATAAATTAATGGGGCTATTAAGATAATGGTTCCGGTGGTGATGCCACTTCCTCCTTCTTGTCAAATGTCAGGACTTGCCGGAAGTTCCTGGTTTTTAGTAGCGCGCAGTTCAAAATCTGAATATTTATCTCTTCAGTAACTGCGCACCAGGAAAGGATAAATTTCAAACTGTTGTTTAATTTTAGTCTTAAATGCTGAAAAAACATTACATATCGTGTCACCTACACTTGAAGACCTATGACAGAGTTCATCACTGGAAGCTGTTTTGTAAAGTGAGGCAAAGGCAGCGTATCCTGCTCTTGTTTACAGCAGCAGTTACCAGTTAACCCGTTATTCTGATCCAATTACATTTTTTCCACAAATCTGATTGGTTAATCGTGTGAGATTTCAGACCTTATAATATCGGGGTGACGTGGCAAAATATTTGACCGTTTCAGATTTAGATGTATTACCACGCCGACCGGTGTTCTGACGAGATGTCATTCCTGTCGAATGCCATTCCTGTCCTCTGCGCAACTGCGTACGCGCATGCATGCACAATATAGTCAGGATGCGGAACTGTCGATTTATGCAACGAGACGCACAATTCGACAGAACACCGGCTGCGCGTGCTACTAGCTGTTAGCGCTGTTAGCCGAGACCAAGAGAAAGTTGCATACCGATGCCACTCCCGAAATGGGTGAATTTAAGCTACCATATGAAAGTATTGATTTGATACAGAATTACCATTTCACACTTGATGGATTTTCATGTTTGATGGATTACTCCGTGCCCTGACGGCTGTTGGAGCGATGCTGCCTCGGCTCAACCGTCGCCAAAATGGGGGAATTTAAGCTACCATATGAAAGTATTGATGTGGATTCTGATACAGAATTACCATTTCACATTTGATAGATCTTCACATTTGATGGATTACTCTGTGCCCTGACTGCTGTTGGAGCGATGCTGCCTCAGCTCGACGGTAAGCCTCGCTGACTGAATTACCTACAGAAAAATAAACCGTGCAAACAATGGAATTGATTTAGAATGGGAATAGCCCCCTTGAGTTTGATGATTTGCAGACGTTCATGCTGTTAGATGGTCGCAAATAGCTGTTTTACAGCGATGCGTTAGCGGAGTGGGAATAACCCGAACAATTTAGGGTTATTCCCTAAATGCAGCCAAAATGGGGGAATTGTGCGCCAACAAATTTAATGGAGGAAATATGGTGAGGCAGTGTGGGTTATTATCACCAGCCCTTCTGAGATTTTGATATGATCAATTTATCAGTGCAATGGAAAAACTGTAAAACAGGGTACATGTTGGTGACTTGCTGATCAATCATCTAACATGGAGATGACCTGGTGATTTTCAGCAGCTTCTGAATATATGATTTGATTACGTAGTTATGTACATTAAAACCTAGTATGAGCTTTCTAAAATACACAAAACCAAAGAAGACAAAGATGAATTACTTCCTGGTTATTTGGTGGATGGTATAAACTGTTTACAGTGTAAACGGTATGAATTAGCCCCAAGTTGTGGCAACACTGGCAAAGATTGTTTGTTGTGAATACGAGATATCATTCGTCTTTTTGTGGTTCTTGTGTGTGTGAAATAAAGTTGCTACTGGGTGATTCTATTGTAACAGAATAATCACGATCGTAAAATCTGGCCATATTTTAGCTCCCCATTAAAAATGTGCTCCGATTGTAATTCCATTACCATAGAATCGCCCTACTACTACTGGTTCTACTCCTACTTCTGTTAAATACATCTACAACAGTTCTGAAAAAAATTGAAAAATTAAATGAAAATGAAACGCTTTCAAAAATTAGGGACTGGACAAATGTTTTTATTTATTTATTTTTTGTATTACATTAAAACAATGTAATTTTTCCAATCTCCCTCTTTGTTTTGATTTTTTTAACTGCCTAAATGAGAAAAGAAAGCAGAGAACTTAGACATCTTTTTATCATTTTCATTTTTTGCCACAGACTCATCTGTGATAAGAAATATTTTATCATTTAGTACATTCATGTAGAAACAAGAAAGGCAGTCATCTGTGTGTATATTTCTGTTTACAGCTGTCAGGGTCTGACGGTGGGGTTGGTTTTCTGCTTTGTTTCTGCTTAGTTTTGCCTATTTCCTCTTTGTTCATGTATGCATTTATGTTGCTTTTCTTATGTTCCTTTTCTTGTTGGGGTGTGTCTGCTGCTTTCTTGCACTCGGTCTCTGGCCATGCCCTATTTCTGGTCCTTTCCATGCACACCTGTCCTGGATTTACTGATTAGCTCCCAGGAGTATATATGCTCACTGCTTGTATCTGTTCCTCGCCAGATTGATGTGCCCTGTGCCTTCTTTCCAGCTCTTGGTTTCGTGTTTTCTAGTCCTGCCTGCTTCTGTGTGTTTTTGACCTCCAGCCTGCCTGTTACGACCCTGACTAAGCCTGATGATCATTGTAATGCTGCTGTGTTTTTTGGACTGCCTTCATGTGTACCGACCACTGCTTCCCTCATTAAAGCGTTTTTACAACCAGAGCTATCTGTGTGAGCCCTGCATTTGTGTCCACCCATATCAGCCTGTCAACAACCCCAATGCCAATGAAGTTGGGACGTTGTGTGAAATGTAACTAAAAACAGAATACAATGATTTGCAAATCACTCAACAAAAATATAAACGCAACACTTTTGGTTTTGCTCCCATTTCGTATGAGATGAACTCAAAGATCTAAAACTTTTTCCACATACACAATATCACCATTTCCCTCAAATATTGTTCATAAACCAGTCTAAATCTGTGATAGTGAGCACTTCTCCTTTGCTGAGATAATCCATCCCACCTCACAGGTGTGCCATATCAAGATGCTGATTAGACACCATGATTAGTGCACAGGTGTGCCTTGGATTGTCCACAATAAAAGGCCACTCTGAAAGGTGCAGTTTTATCACACAGCACAATGCCACAGATGTCGCAAGATTTGATGGAGCGTGCAATTGGCATGCTGACAGCAGGAATGTCAACCAGAGCTGTTGCTCGTGTATTGAATGTTCATTTCTCTACCATAAGCCATCTCCAAAGGCGTTTCAGAGAATTTGGCAGTACATCCAACCAGCCTCACAACCGCAGACCACGTGGAACCACACCAGCCCAGGACCTCCACATCCAGCATGTTCACCTCCAAGATCGTCTGAGACCAGCCACTCGGACAGCTGCTGAAACAATTGGTTTGCATAACCAAAGAATTTCTGCACAGACTGTCAGAAACCATCTCAGGGAAGCTCATCTGCATGCTCGTCGTCCACATCGGGGTCTCGACCTGACTCCAGTTCGTTGTCGTAACCGACTTGAGTGGGCAAATGCTCACATTCGCTGGCGTTTGGCACGTTGGAGAGGTGTTCTCTTCACGGATGAATCCCGGTTCACACTGTTCAGGGAAGATGGCAGACAGCGTGTGTGGCGTCATGTGGGTGAGCGGTTTTCTGATGTGAATGTTGTGGATCGAGTGGCCCATGGTGGCAGTGGGGTTATGGTATGGGCAGGCGTCTGTTATGGACGAAGAACACAGGTGCATTTTATTGATGGCATTTTGAATGCACAGACATACCGTGACGAGATCCTGAGGCCCATTGTTGTGCCATACATCCAAGAACATCACCTCATGTTGCAGCAGGATAATGCACGGCCCCATGATGCAAGGATCTGTACACAATTCTTGGAAGCTGAAAATGTCCCAGTTCTTGCATGGCCGGCATACTCACCGGACATGTCACCCATTGAGCATGTTTGGGATGCTCTGGACTGGCGTATACGACAGTGTGTACCAGTTCCTGCCAATATCCAGCAACTTCGCACAGCCATTGAAGAGGAGTGGACCAACATTCCACAGGCCACAATTGACAACCTGATCAACTCTATGCGAAGGAGATGTGTTGCACTGCATGAGGCAAATGGTGGTCACACCAGATACTGACTGGTATCCCCCCCAATAAAACAAAACTGCACCTTTCAGAGTGGCCTTTTATTGTGGACAGTCTAAGGCACACCTGTGCACTAATCATGGTGTCTAATCAGCATCTTGATATGGCACACCTGTGAGGTGGGATGGATTATCTCAGCAAAGGAGAAGTGCTCACTATCACAGATTTAGACTGGTTTGTGAACAATATTTGAGGGAAATGGTGATATTGTGTATGTGGAAAAAGTTTTAGATCTTTGAGTTCATCTCATACAAAATGGGAGCAAAACCAAAAGTGTTGCGTTTATATTTTTGTTGAGTATATGTTCAATTGAATACACCACAAACAAACCCACGCGGTAAGATCCTTTACACAATGATGTCTGTTTTTAATGCAGTGCCACCTGAGGGATTGAAGGTCACAGGCATTCAGTGTTGGTTTTCTCCAGATTCTCTGAATCTTCTGATTATATTATGGACTGTAGATGATGGAATCTCTAACTTCCTTGCAATTGAACATTGAGAAACATTGTGTTGCACTATTTTTTGTTCACAAAATGGTGATCACCCCATTTTTGCTGGTGAACAGCTGAGACTTTTGGGGATGCTCCTTTTATACCCAATCAAGACACTCACAATTAGTGTCCTCAGTTCCCAAACGCTTATTGAGTGTTGTAAGAAGGAACGGTGATGTAACACAGTGGTAAACATACCACTGTCCAAGCTTCTTTGAAATGTATGGCAGGCATCCATTTCAAAATGAGCAAATATTTGCACAAAAACAACAAAGTTTAGCAGTATGAACATTAAATATCTTGTCTTTGTGGTGTATTCAATTGAATATAGGTTGATGAGCATTTGCAAAAAATTGTATTCTGCTTTTATTTACATTTTACACAACGTCCCAACTTCACCAGAATTGGGGTTGCATATAAAATTAAAGACAATTCCCTGGACCCCCCACCCTCACCCCAACACACACATTTTCAAGGTTTCTCTTCCAGGCCAAATCCAACATGTTTCAGCAAAATCATTTCATACATTGTGAGTGGTCATGCTAACAAAAAAGGCAAAGCAAACAAACTAACAAACAAAAAAGCCACAGCATATCAATGGTTCTTGCGAACCGCATATGATGATGAACGTTTTAAATAGTGGATTGAAAAACATGTTATGTAGAGCTAATAGAGCAATAAGCACTTTTGGCCAGAAGTCAGGATTTTCCTTCCCCTTGTTCAACAGGATATATTTAACTGTGAATATTTTTACCTTTGGAATGGAAGGAAATGAGGCAGTCACAAAGAGGCCAGTTCTCCACAGGTTCCTCCAGAATCACTTCCTCTGGAAAGATGACTACATCAATGTAATCAAACATACAAAGTCGCTCCAAGATCTCAGTCATGGGCTTAGATTTGGACTTCTTCATCATGGCACATATTCCGACCACAATCTGTTGCTCTGATGGCTGATGAGAAGAGCAAAAAAATGATAGAGGATTGAAACTGACACAAAAAAGACAATTAAAAAAACAACAACAAAAAGGTAATTAATATGTAGAGGGGGATGATAAAAATGTCCTAAAATGCACAATTCCTAGATTAATTCAGTAATAAATGTAATACAGTTTCATTTTTAGCTGTGGTTTATATTTGACTATAATGATTAATGTTACAATTACTAGAGTACATGACAGTAGGGTTTAAAATCATCTACTGGTAGTGTGAGGTGGATGAAAGTCTTCGTGTCGCCCTGGATGGGATGACAGCCCATCGCAGGTTATTTCCACAGCAAAGACCAGTACCCATTTTGAGCTGTGTAGACTGAGACAATCCCAATTAAGTGCCTGAGGGTGTAATGAAATTACACGTGGGTTTGAGGGTTTGTGCATTTTTTTTATAAGTGCATCAGATGCAATTAAATGTGCATGTGCACTATATTATTATAAAGTGTTTTTAAACAAAAAAACAAATGTGGACGGTACGTCCGTAAAGTATTCACAGCGCTTTGCTTTCTCCACATTTTGCGGTGTTACAGCCTTATTTCAAAATGGAGTAAATTCTTTTTTCCCCTCAAAATTCTACTCACAACACCCCATAATGACAATATGAAAAATGTTTATTTGAAATTTTGGCAAATTTATTAGAAATAAAAAACTAAGAAATCACATGTACATAAATATTCATAGCCTTTCCTCAATACTTTCTTGATGCACCTTTAGCAGCAGTTACAGTCTCAAGTCTTCTCAAATATGATGCCACAAGCTTGGTGCACCTACCTTTGGGCAGTTTTGCCCATTCCTCTTTGCAGCACCTCTCAAGCTCCATCAGGTTGGATGGGGAGCATGGGTGTACAGCCATTTTCAGATCTCTCCGGAGATGTTCAATCGGATTCAGGTCTGGGCTCTGGCCGGACCACTCAAGGACATTCACAAAGTTGTCCTGAAGCCACTCCACTGATATCTTGGCTGTGTGCTGGGGGCCATTGTCCTGTTGAGAGATGAACTCTGGAGCAGGTTTTCATCCAGGATGTCTCTGTACATTGCTGCATTCATCTTTCCCTCAATCCTGACTAGTCTCCCAGTTCCTGCCGCTGATTAACATCCCCACAGCATGATGCTACCACCACCATTCTTCATTGTAGGGATGGTGCCTGGTTTCATGACACCTGGTATTCACGCCAAAGAATTCAATCTTTGTCTCATCAGAGAATTTTGTTTCTCATGGTCTGAGAGTCCTTCAGGTGACTTTTGGCAAACTCCATGTGGGCTGCCATGTGCCTTTTACTAAGGAGTGACTTCCATCTGGCCACTTTATGATACAGGCCTGACTGGTAGACTGCTGCAGAGATGGCTGTCCTTCTGGAACGTTCTCCTGTCTCCACAGAGAAATGCTGGAGCTCTGACAGAGTGACCATCAGGTTCTTTGTTCTCCTCCCTGACTAAAGCCCTTCTCCCCCAATAGCTCAGTTTAGACGGGCGCACAGCTCTAGGAAGAGTCCTGGTGGATCTGAACTTCTTCCATTTATTTATGATGGAGGCCACTGTGCTCATTAGGACCTTCAAAACAATCCTGAGACAATCCTGTCTCTGAGATCTACAGACAATTCCTTTGCCTTCAAGCTTGGTTTGTGCTCTGACATGCACTGTCAACTGTGGGACCTTTTATGTTAGACAGGTGTGTGTCTTTCCAAATCATGTCCAATCAACTGAATTTACCCCAGGTGGACTCCAAGTAAGCTGTAGAAACATCTCAAGGATGATCAGTGGAAACAGGATGCACCTGAGTTCAATTTTGAGCTTCATGACAAAGGCTGTGAATTCTTATGTACACGTGATTTCTTAGTTTTTTTGTTTTGTTTTTTGAATAAATTTACAATAATGTCACGAAAACCTTTTTTCACATTGTCATTATAGGGTATTGTGTAGAACTTTGAGGAAAAAAAATTAATTTCATCCATTTTGGAATAAGGCTATAACATAACAAAATGTGGAAAAAGTGAAGCACTGTGAATACTTTCTGGATGTACTGTACATAGGGTTGTGCTTATATGTATTCGGAAACAGTCCACGTGTCGGTTTATCATAACAGAGCACAGGTACGATCTTACACATGTGCAAAAGAATATGGACACTAGCAGCTGAAAAACACCAACTGAAAGCGCTATAAGAAAGTGAAAAGTCTAAAATCAAGTATTAAGGAAAAAAAATATTTATTTATTAGTTGTGGTTTATGACAGGCTAGTGAATAATGATCATGTTGTGCTCTTATTTATATAATTTTTATAGATTCTACTGAGCAAGGAATATTTTCAACTTACCCGTACTGATTGCATGGTTAATCAAATTAACTGCTCATAAAAAGGACATTGCCTCTGAAACAACTCTTCCAGTATGTCCACAATTAGAAATTTCTTGTATTGTAATTTTAAACCAATCATAACTGTTACATCAGTCATATTTTTAGCTTTTTCTTTTACAACTTTTTGATGTTTCTCCAATAAATGAATCACAAACGAATGTTAGACAAATTTTCAAGACATCAATCTTTGTGATTATACAGCGGTATCACCACTAGATGGCGTGTGCAAAATTGACGTTGTGGATTGTGCCCGTTGTAATGCATTTTCCAGTTGTGCAGAGGAATGAGCAAATAGTTTCAGAACAAAATCTATAGACAGACATATTTGAGGGAGAAAACTGTATTTCACATATCCTGTATTTACGACACCTGCAAAATGGGTTGAGCAACTTTAAAAATAACACTATCCTGGAAGTACTTTTCTATTTTAAGGTTGCACGTTATCTCTCACAAGTAAACTACAACAGTACACTCTAATTTCTATGTGCAGCGTAATTATCAAGCAACCACTCATAATATATCAGTTGCTCACCGACTCGTCTTCATCCTCCATGTCCTCTTCTTGAAACACCTCATTCTTCATGTCTGTTTCAATTTGGCCCATTTCCCATCTGTCTTATTCTCATCCAACCACAAAGCGGTGTCTTCGATACGCTGCACTTGTTCTCCTCCAACACAGGCCTCTGATATCACAAGCTCCTGTGCAACAAGACTGACTGGAGTGGCACCTCCCACCAGAAGATCACTCAGTGTTTATGGCTCCTGTACAGATCAACCCAAAGGTGTGTGCTACACCGTGGCTCCCTGACTGACACTTGAGAGCCTGGTGATAACGTGAAGGGTGTGCTCGTGTTCCTCAACAAGATGACAATGTGCAAACAAACAAGCACAAGAGTGTACGTCCGTATGCAGTTTGCAGTGAGGTAGAAGAGTAACTGGACCAGATGGTGGAATAAAGGCCCACCATACAGCATTTGCAGTGAGGTAGATAGTAAGAATCCTGAGTATAAAATGTCTCGTCTCAGAACAAAGGAGGTCTGGAAGGTAACATGGTCCAAGTTTGTGATGGGTTTTATTTTTCTTCAGAGGAAACTCCACAATATCAACAACTGCAGCCCGCCTAGCCCTAAAACAAAACAAATAAAAAAAATATGGAGAGTGTTACACTTAAAGAGTTTGATCAGCTCCTTAAAACTGCAGTTTTAGTACAAAGTAAAACAAAACAAGAGATTAAAAGGTGATGACTTCATCAGCACCTGCCAATAGCAGAACTACACACAAGTTACGGGTGAGAAAATGTGAGTAAATAAAACAGCAGTACTGCTTGGTACAGTGTTGCTTCAAAGACCATTTGAGAAATAAACCGCAAGGCTGCAACATCAGTCAAAGAAGTGAAGACAAAAAACTGCTGGTGCTTAGAAACTGGATCATTACAACAGAAAAGATGCAAGATAATATATTTTTATATATTTTAATTCAAAATATACATAAGCCACTCTTTTAAGTGCAAGAAGAAGAGAATATACAGAAAGTAAAAAAAAAAAAAAATCTAAACACGACTGTTCCGCATGCTGTGTGTGTGATCTTAACCTCCATGACAACCAAAAATCTTTGGATGTTTATCAACTGGAAATAATCTTGTAAAGATTGGCATGCCAAGGTAAACTGAGGTAGAACAGAAGAAAACATTTCTTTTTTTTCTGTCCTCATCTAAGATGTTAGTGGAAAACAGGAAAACAAATAACTATTTAAATGTTTTGGCCTTTCATCCGCACTAATCCACCGTTTTGCCCGCCCCAAAACAGTGCTGTTTGAAATCACATTCCAGGTCAAAACCAATCTGTTTCCGGGTGTGGACAGTACGATACAAATTACAGACCTCTCCATTCTTTGTAGGTGGGAAAACTTGCAAAATCAACAGCGGATCAAATACTTATTTGCTTCACTCTATTTCTTCTAACTTTTCAACATATTCTCCTCACTTGTCAGTGTCTTACGATCTGTATCTTTTGCCACCCTAAGCTGCTGCACATCCTTTCCAGCTCAGTCCCTTTATCTTTCCAATTGGTACAAGTCTTTTTCTCCTTTCTTAGTAGGGATGGGTATCAAAAACCGGTTCCTGTTAAGAATCGATAAGAAATGAATCGATCCACCAACATCAACGGCCTTTTTACTTCATGATTCCCTTATTGGTTCTTCAGTTCACATTACGCCAGAGCTAGCTGGTGGTCAGCGATAGCTCCGACCACTCGCTATGATGTAAACACGTTTGTTTTGTCTTGCGCATGTTCTGCTGAGGAAATGTGATTAGCTGCACAATCAATGGGTCCGAGTCCGACGAGCTACCTGGACTGACAACAAATATGAGTAAATTAAGTACTTTTGTGTATGTTTTTGTGGTTTCTTGACGCATCTTGTGAATGCGAAAATGTGCTCCAACCTCAAAATGCGCCCGTGACATAAATCGAACGCACCCTCTCTTCTTCTATGGCACTGACAGCCAGCATCCTTATTGTTGCATTGCTGCTACCTTCTGCATCAGCCCGTTATATAGTCCATGGGCCAAGCAGGTTTTCAGTACCACTTAAGGGGGGGAAGACACTTAGAAACCAGCCTCAGTGTATCATGGCCTAATGTATGCTAGCCATCCCAGGGTGGTAGCTGTAGCCAGGTATGGATCAATGAAGAATTACACAAAGTCAAACTTTAAAAATGCTCCAATCATGTTGAAAACTATATCACATTACTTGTCTGATAATAACAATTACAAAAAGGTATAGTTTGGACTATCTATGACGGAATGTTCTGGAGTTATGGGGTAGAAACAGCAAAAATGGTGACAAAGGTCAATTTCACTTTGCACAGGGGTCAAATATTAAAGTTGCTCCAATTTCAGTAAAAATTATGCAAATTATTGTTTGGGTAAATAGGGTTCTAAAAAGGAATAGTTTGCACCATCTGTCATGCTTAGTTATCATGTTACAGGGTAACATATGTCACATGTCATAGAATTCAATGGATGTTGACCTTGTTTGACCTTTACTTTGGAGACCAAACATTCAACACAGTCAAAACTATTCCATTTATTGATCCTTTTATTTCAACCAATAATTTGCATATTTTTTTACTGAAATTGGAGCAACTTTAACTTTTGACCCCTGTACAAACTGAAATTGACCTTTGTCACCATTTTTTTTTGCTGTTTTTACCCCATAACTCCAGAACATTCCATCATAGATAGTCCAAACTATACCTTTTTGGAATTGTTATGATCAGACAAATAATGTGATATAGTTTTCAACGTGATTGGAGCATTTTTAAAGTTTGACCTCTGTGTAATTCTTCATTGACCCCTACCAGGCTACAGCTACCACCCTGGCATGGATATCATACATTTTTGTGTAGGCCATAATACACTGAGGCTGGATTCTAAGTGTTGTTTTTTTTCCTCTTAAGTGGTACCGATTAGGTCAAAATTCATGACTGGCTCATGGACTAACAGCAGTACTAAAGCCTCTCGATGAGTCCAGTGTCTTTCAAGTATTTAAAAAGCCAACACTTACCCCTCCCACTTAAATTTAATCTTTATTTAACCAGGTTAGTCCCACTGAGATCAAGAGCTCTTTGACAAGGGAGACCTTGACAATTATAAAGTTTCCAATTCACCTAACCTGCTGATCCTGTGTCTAAAATACTTCCAACTGAAACTTCTTTCAAGCCAATTCTTCTAAATTCTGAGAGAAGTTCTTGCCTTTTCCCTGGAATATTTATTACAACACATGAGGACATCCCGAATCACCAAAACAATGTACTAAAGAAGGTCTTGCCGACTCATGGATGAACATGTTCCAGAGATCTAGGAGCCAGTGACCAATGTCATATTTATTTATTTTAAGACTTAGTAAAATGCTGTGGACATAGAAAACCTGTAAAGCCTACTTTTTGAACACAGAAAATTCACAGGAGGTATTGATAAGGGAATCGATAAAGAATTGGATCGATAAGTGGAATCAAAATAGATAAAATCTTATCAATACCCATCCCTATTTCTTAGTGCTTAAGTTCATGTACAGCTCTCTGTAGGCCTTCTCCTTAGCTTTTGCCATTTCTCTTTACATCTTACACCGCATGTCCTTGTACTCCTGTTGACTTTCTTCATCTCTCAAACCATCCCAATTCTTTTTCTTCAATCTCTTTCTCCTTATACCTTCCTGAACATCTTATTTCCACCACCAAATGTGCTTGTCTTGCTTCTACAGTGTTTAGGGAATAATCCTAAATGCATCATTCCATCAGAAATCACTCAGCATTGAAAAGAATTCCCAGGTCAACCCTCAGTTTTATTCTGTCAATTTTATATGTTAATCACATTCCAAAGTTAAGGTAAAATGCCAAATATTAGGTCTGTATCTTGAAAACCTTTGAAGTTACAGTCTTTGGAAATTTTTGTGAATATCACATATCAAGAAAACTGTGTTTTCTACGAACTTTGCACATTAATAATGTTCTCCCTATATGCCTCACAGCTTTGAAATTGCTCATGCCAGGCTTGGTGTAGAGTTGGGAAATTGTGGCAGTTTTGGTGTATCTAGTGTGAACTGCCTTCCACAAAGTCCTCAAAATGGTAGAAAACCTGAAACTGTACAGGTCATTCGTACCTTTAATTAGTTCAAAATCAAAGAAATATACCAGCTATGGCTATAGAACTTTTTGTATGATGGTTTGTTATATTATGGAACATATCTACACATTTAAATGATATACCAGGTTGTTTGAACAAAATGTATAGTTGTTGAAAAAAAATGCAAATTTTAAAAAAAGTGTCAAAATATACTGATTTTCGTCACCCCTGATGCCAATGTGGACAGTTGACTATCATATTCATATTTTTACCATATATTCTTAAACATCTCAAGATGATATGCTGCAAATATGGTGTTGTTATTGCACTTCCTTCTTCTGATTATTATTATTACATTGGAAAATGTAAGAATAAAATTTTGACTGATATCTTCTACAAACCCTAGCAAAAATTATGGAATCACCGGCCTCAGAGGATGTTCATTCAGTTGTTTAATTTTGTAGAAAAAAAGCAGATCACAGACATGACACAAAACTAAAGTCATTTCAAATGGCAACTTTCTGGCTTTAAGAAACACTATAAGAAATCAGGAAAAAAAATTGTGGCAGTCAGTAACGGTTACTTTTTTAGACCAAGTAGAGGGAAAAAAATATGGAATCACTCAGTTCTGAGGAAAAAGTTATGGAATCATGAAAAACAAAAAAACGCTCCAACACATCACTAGTATTTTGTTGCACCATCTCTGGCTTTTATAACAGCTTGCAGTCTCTGAGGCATGAACTTAATGAGTGACAAACAGTACTCTTCATCAATCTGGCTCCAACTTTCTCTGATTGCTGTTGCCAGATCAGCTTTGCAGGTTGGAGCCTTGTCATGGACCATTTTCTTCAACTTTCACCAAAGATTTTCAATTGGATTAAGATCCGGACTATTTGCAGGCCATGACATTGACCCTATGTGTCTTTTTGCAAGGAATGTTTTCATAGTTTTTGCTCTATGGCAAGATGCATTATCATCTTGAAAAATGATTTCATCATCCCCAAACATCCTTTCAACTGATGGGATAAGAAAAGTGTCCAAAATATCAACGTAAACTTGTGCATTTATTGATGATGTAATGACAGCCATCTCCGCAGTGCCTTTACCTGACATGCAGCCCCATATCATCAATGACTGTGGAAATTTACATGTTCTCTTCAGGGAGTCATCTTTATACATCTCAATGGAACGGCACCAAACAAAAGTTCCAGCATCATCACCTTGCCCAATGCAGATTCGAGATTCATCACTGAATATGACTTTCATCCAGTCATCCACAGTCCATGATTGCTTTTCCTTAGCCCATTGTAACCTTGTTTTTTTTTTCTGTTTAGGTGTTAATGATGGCTTTCATTTAGCTTTTCTGTATGTAAATCCCATTTCCTTTAGGTGGTTTCTTACAGTTCGGTCACAGATGTTGACTCCAGTTTCCTCTCATTCGTTCCTCATTTGTTTTGTTGTGCATTTTCGATTTTTGAGACATATTGCTTTAAGTTTTCTGTCTTGACGCTTTGATGTCTTCCTTGGTCTACCAGTATGTTTGCCTTTAACAACCTTCCCATGTTGTTTGTATTTGGTCCAGAGTTTAGACACAGCTGACTGTGAACAACCAACATCTTTTGCAACATTGCGTGATGATTTACCCTCTTTTAAGAGTTTGATAATCCTCTCCTTTGTTTCAATTGACATCTCTCGTGTTGGAGCCATGATTCATGTCAGTCCACTTGGTGCAACAGCTCTCCAAGGTGTGATCACTCCTTTTTAGATGCAGACTAACAAGCAGATCTGATTTGATGCAGGTGTTAGTTTTGGGGATGAAAATTTACAGGGTGATTCCATAATTTATTCCTCAGAATTGAGTGAGTCCATATTTTTTTCCCTCTGCTTGGTCTAAAAAAGTAACCGTTACCGACTGCCACAATTTTTCTTCCTGATTTCTTATAGTGTTTCTTAAAGCCAGAAAGTTGCCATTTGAAATGACTTTAGTTTTCTGTCATGTCTGTGATCTGCTTTTTTTCTACAAAATTAAACAACTGAATGAACATCCTCCGAGGCCGGTGATTCCATAATTTTTGCCAGGGGTTGTATAAAACAGAGAAGGATTTACACACACACACGCGTCTAAAAACTGTCGTACTTGATTCCTTGAAACTCGAAATAATTTAGTTAAGAAAATGCGACAGAATGCATTGTTGCAAAAACCATATTTCATAACTCCCCACAGACAGGGGAGGTGATGGTCCAGTGGTTAAGCGTTTGGTTTGAGACCAGAGGATCCTCGGTTCAAATCCCAGCCTGAACAGAAAATCACTAAGGGCCCTTGGGCAAGGTCCATAATCCCCTAGTTGCGCCCGGTGTGTAGTGACTACCTTGTATGGCAGCACCCTCACATTGGGGTGAATGTGAGGCATTATTGTAAAGCGCTTTAAGCGTGCGATGCAGATGGAAAAGTGCTATATAAATGCAGTCCATTTACTTAATAGCTGTTCTAACAATCACTTTTTTGTCTCCAGATTTTTGTTTTTGATTTGTGACACACTGACTATTTATTCAAACATTTGCAAGCATATTTCTTCTGTGTACTGGGTCTACAGTGACCGTTTATCTGTGAAAAGTATATGTGATATGTGCTGCAGGGTTACAACAGCAAGGGCTGAACTTTAGCCAAACTACGAGGTCTGTCCATAAAGTATAGGTCCTTTTAATTTTTTTCAAAAACTATATGGATTTCATTCATATGTTTTTACGTCAGACATGCTTGAACCTTCGTGCGCATGCATGAGTTTTTCCACGCCTGTCGGTGACGTCATTCGCCTGTGAGCACTCCTTGTGGGAGGAGTCGTCCAGCCCCTCGTCGGAATTCCTTTGTCTGAGAAGTTGCTGAGAGACTGGCGCTTTGTTTGATCAAAATTTTTTCTAAACCTGTGAGACACATCGAAGTGGACACGGTTCGAAAAATTAAGCTGGTTTTCGGTGAAAATTTTAACGGCTGATGAGAGATTTTGAGGTGATACTGTCGCTTTAAGGACACGGAGCGAGGCGTCGTGCAGCGGTCCCAGGCGCCGTCGTCAGCCTGTTTCAAGCTGAAAACCTCCACATTTCAGGCTCTATTGATCCAGGACGTCGTGAGAGAACAGAGAAGTTTCAGAAGAAGTCGGTTTCAGCATTTTATCCGGATATTCCACTGTTAAAGGAGATTTTTTTTAATGAAAAACGTGCGGACGGGTCCGCGCGTCGGGACGCAGCCGGCGCGGTGCGGCGGTACAGGAAAAACACCTCCGTGTTGATAACCATTTGTAAAATCCAGGCGGCTTTTGATGGCTTTCAGTGGAGTGAGTATATGAGAAATTGTTTAACAGCTGGACATGTTCCAACTTGTCCTTAAGGCTTCCAACAGAGATGTTTTTCCTGTGGCGGAGCGTCGCGGCGGCTGCGAGCCGACGCAGCAATCCACCCGCACGTCTTTCATTAAAAAAATCTCCTTTAACAGTGGAATATCCGGATAAAATGCTGAAACCGACTTCTTCTGAAACTTCTCTGTTCTCTCACGACGTCCTGGATCAATAGAGCCTGAAATGTGGAGGTTTTCAGCTTGAAACAGGCTGACGACGGCGCCTGGGACCGCTGCGCGACGTCCCACTCTGTGGGAAGTCCTTCGATGTGTCTCACAGGTTTAGAAAAAATTTTGATCAAACAAAGCGCCAGTCTCTCAGCAACTTCTCAGACAAAGGAATTCCGACGAGGGGCTGGACGACTCCTCCCACAAGGAGTGCTCACAGGAGAATGACGTCACCGACAGGCGTGGAAAAACTCACGCATGCGCACGAGGGTTCAAGCATGTCTGACGTAAAAACATATGAATGAAATCCATATAGTTTTTGAAAAAAATAAAAAGGACCTATACTTTATGGACAGACCTCGTATGTAGCAGTAATCTGCTCCTGCACTAAGCTCATAGAAACCTGTATGTCATTTATCAGTCTTACAAAATGTCTTTCACCACCACCATCTGAATTTCAGCACTCTGTGTAAACAGCTGAGCTGACTGCAGCCTGCAAAAAACATATGAGTAGACATCATATCCTCCTGTTAGCACAGCAGCAAACATACACACGGGAATCTTTAAATGTCTGCATACACTTACTTGGTTTTACTTATGCTCCTACAGTGCAGATATCACTGGTACCACTCTGAAATCCAACTTTGTGCCAATCCATAGCTCTAATGAACCACACACACACACACACACACACACACACACACACACACACACACACACACACACACACACACACACACACACACACACACACACACACACACACGTGCCCTGGACTGACATTGGTACCCAGAAATAACTGTCCTCTCCTGCAGGGAAGGAGCTATAGAGGGTGGAGTTTCGGCACAGGTTTTGGGTGCCAGGGGCCAGTCACCCAAAGACTGTGGTGACCCCGAGTGAAAACAAGGCAGCAGCCGAAAAGACTTACTTACTGAGAGTAAAAACTCTACAGTTAGTGCAGCAGATAACTGAAACAATCCTTCAAATTGTGATGCAAGCACCAAATTTGGCACAAATACTCCTTGGACATTACTCTTTTGAAAAAACTGACTGGTCACTTGAATTTTCAATAGGTGGCCAGGTAAGGGTCAATTGGGCACCATGGTCTTATTTAAGGGTGGGCGATAAAAGGGTTAAATGAAAGCGCATATGATGCAAAAATTGTACTTCCGGGGACAGCCCCATTATCATTATTCACATTAAATCTCGCTAAAACTTACCGACACAAACTCACCCACTTGCCTGGTCTTCCCATCTCCACTGGGAACCGAAAAAAAAGGCACTTTTCACAACTGCTTCAGTGACTGCAGCCAAAAACAAAACAGTACACCAAGTGATGCTGTGTTTGTGTTGCGCACTGGCAGGCTGTCCCCAGAAATGGTCAAATACGCGATCACGTAGGGGTTCAAACAAGACTGCGCTGTCCCCTTTGAGGAAATACACAGGAGTCAAAATTTAAAACTTCTCCAAACACATTGAAAACTATACCACTTTATTTGTCTGAACATAAATATTCAAAAAAGGTATAGTTTGGACTATTTGTGACTGAATGTTATGGAGTTATGGTGTAAAAACAGCAAGAATGGTGACAAAGGTTAATTTCAGTTTGTACAGGGGTCAAAAGTTAAAGCTGCTTTTAATTTTGGTAAATAGTGATGCAAATTATTGGTTGAATTAATAGGGTTTTAAAAAGGAATAGTTTGCACCATAGTTATGATGTTACGGTGTAACATATGTCACATGCCATAGAATACAATGGAGGTCGACATTGTTTAACCTTTACTTTGGAGACCAAACATTTAAGCACAGTCAAAACTATTCCATTTATTAATCCTCTTTGCTCAAACAATAATTTGCACCACTTTTTACCAAAATTGAAACCACTTTACCTTTGACAAACTGAAATTGACCTTTGTCACCATTCTTGCTGTTTTTACCACATAACATTCAGCCATAGATGGTCCAAACTACACCTTTTTGGAATCTTTATGTTCAGACAAATAATGTGGTATCGTTTTCAAAAGGACAGAAGCATTTTTAAATTTTGACCTCTGTGTACTTGTTCAATGGACCCCAACCAGGCAGACTATGGAAAATTCAGGTGGCTAGTCCATTTTTTTAAACAGAGTAATGTGTAAGGAGTATTTGTGCTGCATGTGGTGCTTGCATCACCATTTGAAGGATTGTGTCAGTTATCTGCTGCACTAATCATCTAAAATGTTGAAGGGATGAGTACTGAAACCTGGTATTAAATGGCCCAGGGATAAATTAGTAAAGACAAGAGTATCAACAAGCTCCGCTGTTCGGTACTGGAAGAGAGCACACTCTCTCTCTCTCTCTCTCTCTCTCTGTCTCTAAGCGTGTGCGCAAGCTGTGTTTCACTCCCTTCCTCTGAGTGTGTGCATGTCCTCGAACAGTGTGTGTTTAGCTCCGTACGTCTCTTTCGCAGTCTGCCTGTGAGTCAGTGAGCAGCTCTTGTGTGCAGATTTAAAAGAAAAGAAAATTGTGATGCGAAACCTTTGTTTTGTGTCTCCATCAGATGATGTACAGACCACCAGCTCTGAGATACACACAAGAAACACACTAAAAAAAAAAAAAAAAAAAAAAAAGAGAAGTTGACCCCACAGAAAATCTGAAAGTCACTGCAGAGAGCAGTCTATTCTTTCAGAGCAGAATAAATAGAATGAAAAAGAAAAAAAAAGTTAACAAATTTTAAAAAAGCACAGAAGCCTGGTTATTTATTTAATTAAATTTTTTCGGGGGGGCAATGGCTGTGCATCTGGCCTGTTCACTCTGTCACTGAACTTACTTATCCTGTGCTATTTGGTCACAATAAACTAATCTTATCAGAACAGGGCTAAACTCAGTGCTTGTTCAATGATATATTCCAGTACTGTCATGTGTAAGAGCACTGTGTTTCAAAACAAGTACCAATTAGGGATGTACTGATCCACATTTTTTCCTCTTCCAATCTGATCCCAATTCATGAATTTGCAGGGTTCTCCCCAGACAATGGAATAACGGTGCTACGCTATTATACTGCCATCTAGTGCCGCTATAGTGTGGTGTCATCTCGTGATGTTTTAGTGCGAGACTTGACTGAGCGCAAACCCTTTTTTTTGTGGGGAATTTCATATAAACAGATCAGTTACATTTTACCCTGTTACATCTAAATGACACAAACCAAGACAAAACTCAAGCATTAGACAAAGCCTGATGATCAGACGACGATCTCTGCATTTTTTTGTTTTGTCTTGGCGGTGACCACAGCCCGTGCAATCGATGGCCTGTACCGGGAGGAGGCACGCTTGCGCCAAGCCGCCACAGAGGCAGGTGTACAGTCGAACTGAAATCATAACATTTCCATGTGTTTCTGACAGCGTTTCTTTGAGGAAAAGCATCCCAGTGTGCACTTGAATGGAATGTAACTGCACCGTTAAAAATTAAGTTATGATGACTCGTTTTTAAGTGATAACTGTTCATTTTGATGATGTCACTGTAAAAAAAAAACAACAAAACAGCAGCCGGTCTTCGCTGTGCGAAAACAGTGCGCGTGTACATCCATTAAACATGAACACAGCCTGTTGACAGTTTAGCAGACACTCAGTTTTGTGCACGCTAATGGATATGTAACTGAAAAATCTAATAACTACATCAATGTGAATAGGCTGTCTGATCTGCCTGAAAAACAGCAGAGTCCACATGTACATTGTGACAAACTTCACTCACTCACTCATCTTCAGCCGCTTTTCTGGATTTGGGTCGCGGGAGCAACAGCTCCAGCAGGGGACCCCAGACTTCCCTTTTCAAATTAAATTCCGCAGTGGAAATGTGTAAAAAAAAGTCTGGAATCTCCCACATTTTAAATAGTCTCTCTCTACATTTCTTTTAAATTATTTTTTTACATTTGTAACATTTATACAGTGTGTCAATGAAACACAAACATTTCAGATTAATTTCACTAATCAACAATTCAGCACAGAGTCAAACCAGAAACAGAACCAAAAGATTTTAATTTTTGTCTTAGGACCCATGACTGTAAGTGTTGCGCTCCGCTTCGGGTGATAGTTGCCAACAGCACCGCTATACTAAAAATTTCTGGGGAGAACCCTGATTTGGCTATCTCCCGATAATGATATTAGTGTTGTATAAAGTACTGCAAAATCACACTTAAGTAAAAGTACAGATACTGATTAAAAAAATGACTTTGGTAGAAGTTCAAGTAACCAATTGAAATGCTACTCAAGTAAAAGTCTTAAAGTATCTAGTATTTATTGTACTTAAGTATGACTAGTAATGTACAACTAAATGTACTCAAGTATTGAAAGTAAAAGTACAAGTAAATGTTAATAATCAAAAACGGACTGATTTTTTTATATTAAAGTTTATCTAGGCTTGTAAATGACTGGTAGTATTAGTCAAAATACTGAAAATTGTGCACATCACACAAAAACTCTTCAGAAACAAGGTTTCAAAACCTAAACGAGAGTAGGCTACTCACTAGGTGTTCACATGAAACAGTTATTTCTATATGCATTTATTTATTTTCTTTGTTACATGGTTTTATCTTTTCTGTCGTGTTTTGTTTCCTTATGTTCTTTTTCTCTCTTTCTCTAAAATTGTATTGTAACATTATTAGTCTATTATTATTGCCTATTATTGTCTATTGACTATTATTGTTGTCACTATTATTAATATATGAATAAAAATAAATTTAAAAAATTAGAATTTGACACTTTTACGACAACAACCGCTGAGCCATTAATTATACAGAAAACAAATCAACACAAACGTGCTGATGCGAACAGCTTAATGCTAACTTTAACACTGAAAACGCCATAGACATGCTAACGTGTTAGCATCGGTCCCGTTTTCAAGTTATAAAACACATCTATCAACTGTTTCAGAGGACCATAACAGGTCGGTTTAACATAAAAATATTAAATATTACTCACAGACATATGTTCTTCAGGGTTTTAGCGGGGAAAAATTAGGTTAAAGGGAAATAAAACAATCCACAAATCATAGATCGAAGCACTGCTTTGATCTGCAAATCACTGCTTCGATTGGTTCAAGGTTCAAAGCAAAGCCGCGCTGCAGAAAAGTTCATTACAGACCCACTGCAGGTCTGTAATCAATGTAGAGAAATGATCATTTTCCTGACAAACAAGTGTGCAAGTGCACAACTGCAAAAAAAGAATACCAGACATGCCTCATGACAAATCGGCCTGACTTCGTTGCAGTCACTAGTAATCAGTGGTGACTCTGGGTGAAAACACGACTTTTTTCGTGTGTGTGTGTGTGTGTGTTTTTTGTAACGAGTAACAACATGGCGCATAGAAAATGTATCGGAGTAGAAGTATGCAATTAAGGTCAGAAATGTAGTGAAGTAAGAGTGAAAGTAAGCTGAATAAAAAAAACTCAAGTAAAGTACAAAGTCTACCAAAACGTACTTAAGTACAGTAGTGAAGTATTTTTACTTCGTTACTATACAACACTGGATATTATGGCCATACTAGAGCTCTGTTTGCTTTAATATTATAATCATAATTATTGTTGATTTTGTATGAGGATATTTTGTATTCCCGGTTATACAGCTTCATGATGAAGTGGTATAGAGAAGGATTTTCTTAAAAAGAAGACCTGAAAGTTCAGATACAATTTGCCACAAGGCACATCCAAGATACAAACCTATATTTGATGTTTTGGTGAAAGAATTAAATAAATGTATTTATTGTTGGGTCAGTGGCTGAATTTTCATCTCTTGAACACTAGATGGCACACCACTCTGAATACATGAAGCGTTTACATGAACCTGTCAAAGAGCATTTCCTCATTTACAAAACAACACGAAACCACAAAAAATAAATAAATAAATAATAAATGTACTTAATTGACTCATATTTGAAGTCAGGCTGGATAAATCGTCTCATCCTGGCTGATTTTGTGGTTCTGCTCTGGTTAATTCCTTGCATTATTTAATGTGGCGCTTTCTCAAATATTTGATTCTCAAATTTTGGACTATCCGCCTCTTGGTTCAAAGGCTTTACAAATATTTCACGTTGCTGTCTTGGGTTTGCGGTGCTCAGGGGACATGTCAGCGACAGACCTCAGTGCTTGCCTGTTAGCCAACTGCTAACCACGGAAAGGACCTCGTGAATGGAGGCGTCTCATATACAGTACTCACTCCTTGTCTCAGTGACAGACATACCTCCATTCAGAAACCCCCTCCCCTCCTCTGCAGCAAAGGCAGCACTTGTGGTTCACAGACATTTCACAGAGTTTTCCTATATCGGAAAACCCCCACAGGTTGTATTGGAAAATTGTGGTCCGTGAATTACGTTGGTATCGGAACCATATACCGATACTGGGTGAGATCGGCCCCATCTCTAGTACCAATAACAATACCATTAAAGTACTGGACTAATAAGCAGGTCACCTGTGCCCCATTCTTTCTGTACACCTGGAGTTGCATCAGGAAAAGCATCTGACGTAATCCTCCCCAATCATCATCCCCAGGTTCCACATGCATTTTCACTGCAGCACAGAAGATCAACAGCATGACTAAAAAAAGCTTTTAACCTTTGAGCCTGTCTGCTACAGCACTCCTGTCTATGACAGGAGCAATGCTGGCCATTACCTCTTCTTTACTGTCATCATTTCCTCAACCATCAAACCACAGCCATTATGAGACATTGTACAAACGTCAACAATTTCCTTGTCAGTACGGACATGAATTTAAATAGAACAAATGGCGATGTGTCATATGCACGTAGAGAGGGAAAGCAGCTCATAAATATGAGCTGTAAAAGTTGTTTTATAATTTGGTCAGGGGCCCCATAATAAGAAGGAAAATTATATATATGATGGATCTTATAGAGTCCAATATCACTAGCTTTCTATCATAATAAAACTGTAAAGTAGAGGCTTGATTATTAACAGAACTGTTAATCACTATATTTAATAAACCACACAGCTGACCATCCCAGGAGGAGAGATAATACAATCCTGATGTTTTGACCAAACTCCAAAGAAACAGCTGCTACAATCATTTGTGCAGGGTTATAACGTCATTATGCAATGAGCATGATGAAAATTCAAGCAACCTATAAAAAAAGAGCCGTGTTTGAAAGTACATAGTACAGTCATAAAAGAGCACAGGCCAAACTCATCAACATAAAACGGCTCTTAATAGATGAGCCTCTATAAGGTTTATAGGACGTACCACATGTACATCCTATAAACTTCCATGCATGTATCGTATTTGTATGATGTATGCTTTTTATACTTTTATGTAATTTTTCAACACAATACTAAATGGATTATGAACAGTTTTCTTGACAAAAGTGTGAGCTTTACTTCCGTCTCAGCAAAGATGAGCATCTCCGCCCCACACTGTGGTCATTGACCACAGCACCCTGGATGTTCCAGCGGTTCTCTGTTTCCCGGATGGTGAGTACCGCCAGAGATGGCACAATAAAAAACAACAAAATAGTCCTCTGTTCCGCAGGCTTTGTGTATCACTTGCACTTTGTCACTATTCATGTGAACAGAGAGTCATGAACTTTCCCCACGGAAATGCTCTTAAACTTCTGCGTCATCTCATGATGGTGCTGAGACTGTAACAACCTGGCTCTGTGCCACTGTTCCATTGTTTAGCGAGCGCCCTGCAATACAGACCATAATGCCATGAGAATGTTATACGTGATATTTATATGTTCCTTCTTAAAGACCCATTTACAAAACACAGTAAACATATGTACACATTTTACACCTCAAACCGGAAGTCAAGGCCAATATTGGGGGTGGGGCAATTCGTCAACGTAATCGACGTAACTGATTACATAAATACGTTGACACGTAAAACACGCACTGATGTATCGCAGTCACATGGTAGTGGGAGTGTATGCAGAAGTAAGATGGTTGCTCGCGGTAAAAACAACACCGATGGAGGAGAAGCTGCACTGAAAAAACTAAAGTGTGGGAATATTTCAACCAAAGACCCAACCACAGTGATATGTAAGCTCTGCAAGGTAGAAACGGCTTATCACAGCAGTACGACTGCAATGAATGAACACTTGAAGTGGAAGCATCCCGGTGCGCTGTGCCAAGACGACACCAAAACGGCAACGCAGGTCCTGTTTACCTTTTTCCAACTGAAGCATGCTAGGATTTTCAGCACGCAAAACATGTTTCTGTTAATGGTAATGTTAGTTGGAATGTTTATTAATCGCTCTGATAATAAAAGTACTTTCTTCACCGCTGCTGTTTGGTAAGGCAACATTACACCATGCATCATCTAACGCTGTTTTTCGTCCGTTTTCTTTTTTGTTTACTTTAACCGCTATGAATGAGTGACAAAATGGCTTAAACTAACATTACAGACTGTTGTTACAGTCTGTAAATCTTTTTCCAATTATTTTCCGTAACCTCACAAGGATTAAAAAATGCATTTGCCAGTTATTAACTGCACAATGCTGCAGTGATGAAATAATGTCATAATTTAAATTAACTTATACACTGAGTAAATTAATCTGTGTCACAGCAATCCTTCTGAATTGTAGGTCCAGTATTTTTCTCAACCGGTGTCTGACAAATACGGTCTATTATTATTAATATTGTAACAGCAGCGATGTGGATTTTAGACTAGACTTTTAAAATGTGGCACTATTATCTTTATTTCAATGTGCTTTATATGTCTTTTTCCAGGGTGAAGCAAAGCTGCACGGAGGACTTTTAGCATTAAAGTCCATGCACACCCCAGATGGCTGCTCAGCTTACTGACAGCATCGTACAGAAGATTACCAAGGACATGATCAACACATTTCACGTAGGATATACGCTTCCCTCCAGGTGCCACTTTACAGATTTAATGGAGATGAAATATGATGCTTTTCTTGAAAAGGTGAAAGCTGGGGGCGGAGTCAGCAGCATAGAGTAAGATGCTTAACTGTGGGCTCCTGCAGAATTATCGACATATTCCTCCAAAAATGCCGCTTTTGTTCATAAGCCTTATCTAAATTATAGTGTGGGTTGCTTCAAACTACCTAAGAGCTGAACCGACTGCAATATACAAACTCGAATGGATAAAAAACTGGAGAGGTTTAAGTTTACAGCTAGTAGCCAGCAAGCTAAAAAAACCAAGTGGCAGAACCAACCTACTCCAGCTAGCCCGGAGCAACCTTCACCGACTGCAACCACTGAAAGCGTCATCATGACTACCGAAAACATCCAAGTCGATTTCCTCGACACCATGAGGGGAGAAATATCGAAGATAATTAAAGAGGAACTTAAAAGCGCCTTAGCGAACGACTTTGACGCTCTCAAGAATGAATTATGAGCTGTACAGTCGGAAACTGCTAATAACTCTGCAGCTATCAGATCTGAAATGAATCAAATGAAGGCAGAGATACAAGATGTGACAGGAGGACTGTCGACATGGTCCGACGAGGTGACCTCGCTGCAGTCCAGTGTAACCAGCCTTTAAAGCCAGCTCGTAACTTTAAGAGACAGGTGTGAGGATATAGAGGGAAGAATGTGACGGAGAAACATCAGTGTTGACGAGCACGGAGGCTCACGCAGAGTAGGTGTCTAAAATGCTAAAAGAAATGCTGGACCGAGATATAAATGTTGACCGATCGCATCGCTTACGGGGCCCGGAGGACCAGGAGACCTGGGAGTGTCCACGAGTGCTAATCGCTAAACTCCACTCTGACAGAGATGCGGTTGAAATCCTGAGGTGAGCACGGGACCACACCCCGCTGAAATACAACGGGAGACGGATCACGATTTTCCCCGACTAGACAATCAGCACTGCCAGCGCCAGGGCCGCCTTTTCGGAAGTACGGAAAGAGCTCCAGGGACTGAAAGGCGTTCGGTACGGTTTATTCTACCCGGCTAGACTCCGGATCACCATTAACAACCAAGAAAAGGAGTTTGTGGATCCGAAAAAGGCAATAGAGTACGTCTGAGAGCTACGCACAGAGACTGAGGACTGATCATCCTGTTGTCTTACGGCAGGACTTAACTCTTGCATCTTTGAGTAACTTCCCCAGAACCCTCGTTTGAGTACACTTTATAACGTGTGGCTGTCTGTCCTCATACCAGCGCTGCAGGAGCCCATATGAGTACTTTTTTGCACACTCTCAAGACAGTCTATTTCTTTTGAGACTGTTCTTTTTTTTTTTTTTGCCATGTTTTGTGGCTTGGGATTAGGTCCACCACTGCTCTCCTTAACTAATGTTACTGGTTTGTTCTTTGCTGTGCTTGTTCTGGTTCCCCTGTTCTCCGGGGAATCTGCTTCAAACAATGATACAGGAACCGTATCACTTTTTTTTTTTACATGGTTGAATGCCGGGTATACTGTGAGAGAAATGTTATACTGTAGCCTTATTAACAATGAGGATCCACTTCATATTATTTGGTTTAATTATCCATGTCCACACCATATATATGGCTACATTACTGTATTACACAGGCTATATCTGTGGACTATATGCTTCTGCTCCTTACTTTCATCCGATGGTCTTCAAATGTGGGAAATTAATGTACGATTCCCCTCTAGTATTTAATGGGGGGGTTCTAAAAATTATAACCTACAATGTTAAAGGTCTCCATAGCCCTGTTAAATGGAAGAAAATCATGCTCCAACTGAAACAAATCAACTGTCAGATAGCTTATCTTCAGGAAACCCATTTATCAGATGTGGAACATGAAAAGCTGAAGAAGTCGTGGGAAGACAAAATATACTATTCCTTTCATCGGTCTGGGAGGAAGAGAGGGGTCTCCATACTCATTCACAGGCATGTCATTTTTATAAAAACATCTATGCACAACGATACAGAGGGCAGATATATCCTAGTTAATGGACTGATTGATGGCATAGAAGTATCCCTCATTAACGTATATGCACCAAATGAAGATGACCCAAGCTTTATTAAAATGCTATTTAACAAGTTGTTACAGTATAGTACCTGACTTATTTTAATGGGGGACGACTTTAATTGTGTGATGTCAAATAGGGCCGACCCCCCTGTAAAACTGCCCTTTCCCAAATGAGTAAAATGCTTAAATACCAATGCACTGAGTCTGGTCATGTAGATTTATGGAGGTGCAGATATCCTGGAAGCAGGAATTTCACTTTCTACTCAAGCAGTCATGCATCATATTCAAGAATTTATTATTTTTCCACCCCTAAAAAAGACCAGCATAGAATATCAGACATCCTATTACACTATCTGATTATGTACCCTTGGAGTTAAAGTGGGATATAGGTCACAGTCCATCCTCCAAACAATGGAGACTAAATGTCTCCCTCTTAAATGACAGAGAATTTAGTATTTTTATTAAAACAGAACTTAAAAATTATATAGACACTAACAATTCACCTGAAACATCTCCCCTTATTTTATGGGACTGTGCTAAAGCTTTCCTTAGGAGCCGTATAATTTCATTTACATGTGCTCGGAAAAGGCAGAAGGAAGCCAAACAGCGTGAATTGGAAAATAAAATAAAAGAATTTGAGTACAGTCATAAACAATCTCCATCAAACATCTTATTAAAACAATTAAATGCAACCCGTAGAGAATTAGATGGTTTTTACTATCAGATAAGATTGAGGGAAATTTGAGATTTACCAACTAAAAATACTATGAGCATGGTAATAGAGCTAGTAGTTTATTAAACTTCCAACTAAGTAAACAAAAGTCATCTAATATAGTCCAAAAAATAAAATTACAAAGCACTGTAATTACAAATCGTGAGAAAATAGCAGACTCTTTCGCAAGCTTTTTTAAATCTCTCTACAAGAATACAGACACCTGCACTGATGATGGAAAATTAGCAGATTTTCTTAAAAATATAAAACTGGCAGAACTGACAAAAGAAACGGCTAAGAAATTACATGAACCAATTCAACAGTGGGAGGTTAAGCAGGTGATATCCACATTAAAAAATAATAAAAGTCCGGGGCCAGATGGCTATGTGAATGAATTTTATAAAATGTTTTGTGATTTATTGTCTCCCCTTTTGCTAAAAGCTTATCACTACGCACTGTATTCTAAAACGGTGGCACCGTCCTGGACAGATGCAACCATAGTGGTAATACACAAAGAAGACAAAGATCAAACTGAATGTCAGTCTTATAGGCATTCAGTCTTAACCACACATTATAGGCCAATATCCTTGTTAAATGGAGATGTGCGGATAACTGACTGCAATTCTAGCTAAGCGGGTAAATCAGATAATAACCCAATTTATTCATCCAGACCAAACTGGGTTCATCACAGGAAGATACTATAGGGATAATTTACGGCGACTGTTGAATATAATATCGTATCAAAAAGATAATAAATCGGAATCCATAATTTTATCCTTTGATGCTCAAAAAGCATTCAACCGCTTGTCTTGCCCATTTTTATTTCAAACCCTAAAATGCTTTGGATTCGGTCCTAACTTTATAAATTGGATACAAACTCTCTATTCAAACCCACAGGCCTCTGTTAAAGTCAACGGCTATACATCACAGAGATTCAAACTGAATGTGGCTGCAGGCAGGGCTGTTCTCTCTCACCACTTTTATTTGCCATTAGCATTGAACCACTTGTCCAACTTATTAGAGATAATGATAACATAAAAAGAATTACGATAATTAATGAGGAACATAAAATATCGCTCTATGCAGACAATGTACTGTTACATTTAACAGAATTGACATCAACTATACCACATCATAAGACACTTATCAGTGAATTTGGATACTAAATAAACTAAAGTGTAAAACATCTCACTGGGTTTAAGTGGCCTGGGGAAGGTCTTAAATACCTTGGTATATTCATCCCCTTATCCCTGCAAGACCTGTATGACTCAAATTCTACTAAAATAATTCAGTGCATAAAAGTCGACTTGGACCGATGGACAGGCCTCCCTCTTTCTCTGCTGGGCTGCATTGAAAGTATCCATATGAATGTTCTGCCCCGATTTCTTTATCTATTCCAAATGCTTCCTGTAGATATTCCCAAGCTTGCTTTTGAAAATTGGGACAAAATGCTTTCAAAGTTCATCTGGCAAAATAAGTGACCTAGAATTAGACTTAAAAGTTTACAGCAACCTAAGTCCAATGGTGGCCTTAAGTTACCAAATTTAAAATTATCCTTCTGGGCTGCACAAATGAAACCACTCACAGACTGGATTTAAGATAATACAAGCACAAGATGGGTTAATATTGAAAAACAACTATGTGACATCCCTTTAGAATTCATACCTTTCATAGACACCCCCTCTGGAAGGATGTCAGACTGGATGAAAGTAACTCTTAAAATATGGGGTAAAATAAAATGTGTCTTTAAGTCAATCTCGCCTCTAACAAGTAATGGACATATGAAGACTTTTACACCGATTAATCTTGACAGTAGTTGGTCAAAAATGTTCAGAGAAGGGATTGATTTACCTTCACCAACTGTTTGACTGTGGCATACTTAAAACATTCAAGCAGCTGAAAAATGAATTTGATCTCTCTAATGCAAATTTCTTAAGATACTTGCAACTCAGACCGTTTTTGACAGCTCACAGGGACTGGGACAAAATCTTAGATCCCACACTCTTAGAACAGTATTTGATAAAGCTTCAAACTGGAGGTGAAAAAAGAAAATAATTTCAAAACTATACGATATAATGTCAATCAAAACAACTTATCACATATCAAGGAGAGATGGAAGATGGAGGCGAATGTGGCCATATCTCAGGATGAATGGCAGACTGTGTGCACTGAGGCACATTTAGTTACTAACTCCAAAACATGGAGGGAATTCAAATGGAAGATAGTTACTAGATATTTTAGAACCCCAGCCAGTGGTGGGCACAGATAACCAAAAAAATAACTTTGATAACAGATAATCAGATAACTGAAAAGTTATCTTTGATAAAGCTAAAACGATAAACCACCCAAAAATGTATCGGAAGTTACAGATAACCGATAAATTCCAGTATTGTTTCCGGTACACTTGCAACTACTAACAAGCTGATTTTGAGTTTTAACACCACGATCACTTCTGGAAGCATCAAAGGCGACGGCAGACCCAAACGAGTCAGCACTTCTGTCTTTGAGCGTCCTGCCCCCTGCTGGAAGCTCCAGTTTACTACATGGCTTCCAGCACAAACGCAGCTGAGAGGAGCCACAAACCTCAACTCTCTACTCAATCACAACGCTGCTGTCAGGCGGAGGTACTGGAAAATAAAGCAATGCTGACTTATGGTTTGGTGTAAATAAAATGAATACTGATAGATTAACTCCATTAATGTCCATTCTGTCATTTGTGCAAAATTAAGATATAACATATATCTTTTAATGTTGAATAATGCACTAATTCTGAAGTTTTGTAACAAACACAGACAGATGGCATTCTGGGTAAAATGTGCCTCCGCTAACACTGATTGGTTGACTCATTCATTCTATGTAAACCAACACATTATTGTGAGGTGTGTCGTGTGTTGGTGTTTACAGATAAATGTGCTTTTGTAAAATATGCCATTTTTTATCTGTAAAAAAAAAAAAAAAAAAAGACATTTTCAAAAAAAAAAAAAAGTCAAGTTGTAATTAGATAACCGTCTGCTATAACCGGTGTGAAAATAAATAGAACACTGCCATGACCTACTGGTGCCAGTGCGAGTTTTGGCCCTTTTTCAGCTGATTTTTCATTCGTGCGAGAATTTTTTGGATCGCACCAAGTTTCAGGTTAATCGCGTGTCCTGCATTGTTTAGTATACATGGAGTAACGAGCTGCGTTTAACATCTCACGACCACCTCCTGATCGGCGATCGTATGGTCAGATGAAAATCAAACCTGTTTGATATTCTGGTCGGCCGTCGTGAGGGTATCCCACTGCTGAAGCGCTACAACTGTCCAACCTCTCGCACTGTGCCTGTGCAAACACCTCAGACCTGTCTTCTTTTTTTGTTGTTGTTTTTTAAACTTTAATGTCTCCCATCGACAGGTTTTGTAATTTAAGTTTGAAAAAAAAGCTTTTGTTTATGTTTTGCTTCTGTAAACACGAGTCTGTGCGTTTTTTTTAATGTACAATGTGTGTGAGAACATAAATCATGCGCTCTAAACTTTTACACCATGCGGTTCTGTTGTACACTTTAAGCTGGAACTGAGTACAGTGATTGAAAATATCAGCCCAGCTTCAGGGTGAATACTGCCATGAACACTAATGGCCAGTAGATGGCAGTAGAGACCTTGAAAACTTACCAAAACAAAATTCCAGATAATCTGTGTCTGCTACGTTTAAGATGCATGGACTTTAATAAACGCAAACACAATAACAACGTCTATAAACCCAGAGAATATATTCAAGAGAGTTTTAGGCACTAGAGTCTTCCTCAACAGTAAAAGACCTGGATTGTACAAACAAACTTTTCCCACATGTGGGCCCAGGAAACACTCTGGCCACCCCACAGGAAACTGGCATCTCGTGACAAATCTGATACTTCCTTTTTTTTACAGGAAAATACTCAAGGAGAGGGCGACACCTAGTGGTGCCCTACGTTACATTAAGAAGAATCATAAGAATGCACTGTTAGAAAAAAAATTGTTGCTTAAATTGCACAGGTTGCACAATGTCTTTTCACTTGAACTGAGCGAGCTCTTGCTGTACAACTCATCACTCAGGGGGAGGAGGAGTAACAGGAACACAAAGGTCAGGAATGAGAGTAACAATAGTAGCCAGTTAAACCAGTATGTCTGGTATTTACAGTTGCATGCAAAGGTTTGGGCACACCTGATGATTTCCATGTTTTTCCTTTATAAATCATTGGTTGTTTGATTCAGCAATTTCAGTTAAATACAGCAGACAACATATTTGAGAAGTGAAATGAAGTTTCTAGGATTTACAGAAAGTGTGCAATAATTCTTTAAACAAAATTAGGCAGGTGCATAAATTTGGGTACCCCAACAGAAAAAAATACATCAATATTTAGTAGATCCTCCTTTTGCAGAAAGAGCATCCTCTTTAAGTCAAGTGGATATGACACTTAAAGACAACAGTCTTATTACATGTAACAAAGGTTATATAATTCGCTCAACCTAAGCATTTTGGGAAAATGGACACGGTTCTCCCATTATATACAACATTTGAACATCCTGCAACTGAAAAAAGTGCACGCCCCGTGACCAGCTTCCTGCTGAGCACCAAGCCTGAAATACGTCATTGCATGTAGACCATATCGGCTTGCACGCCTGGCAGTCGTTGTTTACACTTTTTTTAGAGGCAGAAACTTTGATTAAACACAGCCCTCAAGGACTTGTTTGTCGATATGCCTGACCAGTGTGTCGCAGCATATTGCACAAACACAAGGGTGAAAGGTTTTAGCCTTTTCAAGTCCAGGCAGATTGACAGAAAGCCGCGGTGTGCATGAAATGTCAAGCTGCCGCTCGCACTTTGCTCCCAACACTTTCCTCTATCGTCTCCATGTTCTCACCGCTCACAGGAACACCTAAAATGTCAACCCCAAATAATATGTTCACAATAATCTTGAAATGGTCAAGGAACTTGAAAAATATCAGTGCAATACATAGTAAACACAGCGGCGGCATGTTCACTGTTGTTTTTGGCGGCTCCGGAACTATAACAAAGGCAGTAAATAGACGCTAGAATCGAAAATGCTATAATTATCAAAGCCTCCCTTACCATTCCGTGTTCTGCAGCCTTTCAAAATCCATCTTAATTGGCACGTCTCTTGCCTCTGCTTCGGCTCCGCCACAAGTACCGTCGGCATTATTTTCACTGCCAGAATGCTCCTGGTTTGAATGTTCGTCCGAAAGATACGGCTCAAATCACTGCTGCAACATCCTCAGGATCTGAGTCGGTCTTGATTTCCTCACAGAAATAATCCACACTTGAAGAGTCAGAAAAGTTCTCAATCTCGTCACTGTCCGTGCTGAGGTCCATCTGTTCCTGTTGTCAATCTAACAGACAAAGACGGGACTCTACTCTTTTTGTATCCTTCTCCTAAACCATGATGTTGAACAATCTTTGTTTTCAGGTCATTTGAGAGTCGTTTAGAGGCTTCCATGTTGCCACTCATTAGAAGAGATGCAAAGAGGGGAAAGATTTGCAAATGGCCACCTTAAATATCCTTTCTCATGATTGGATTCACCTGTGTAAGGAGGTCAAGGGTCAACAAGTTTACCAAACCAATTTTGTGTTCCAATAATTAGTGCTAAATATATTCAAATCAATAAAATGACAAGGGTGCCCAAATTTATGCACCTGCCCATCCATCCATCCATTTTCTTCCGCTTTATCCAGACTCGGGTTGCGGGGGCAGCAGCTCAAGCAAAGCCGCCCAGACCTCCCGATCCACACACACCTCCCTCATCTCCTCCGGGGGAACCTCAAGGCGTTCCCAAGCCAGCCGAGAGATGTAGTCCCTCCAGCGTGTCCTGGGTCTTCCCCGGGGCCTCCTCCCAATAGGACGTGCCCAGAACACGTCTCCAGGGGGCATCCGGAAAAGATGCCTGAGCCACCTCAACTGACTCCTTTCGACGTAGAGGAGCAGCGGCTCGACTCCGAGCTCCTCACCCAATTTTGTTTAAATAATTATTGCACACTTTCTGTAAATCCTAGAAACTTCATTTCACTTCTCAAATATCACTGTGTTTGTCTGCTATATATTTAACTGAAATTCCTGATCCAAACAACCAATGATTTATAAAGGAAAATCATGGAAGTCATCAGGGGTGCCCAAATTTTTGCATACAACTGTATATTGCAAACTCCCTGCACATATGCTCTCATAATTAGTGGTTTCTGATGGTTTTTTATTCCTCTCCTGAAGCGAGGTAACAGGTGCATTTCTCACTCGGCAATTCATGGTATTTCTCTGCGTGTGACGTAGTTTATAGCAAAACAGAAACATCCCAGACAGAGACAGACAGAGGGAAACGAATGCGGTTATGTCCGATAACGAAGCTTCAGACCTTTTCTTTGAAAGCAGTGGCTCGGATTTACAGAGGAGATGACACATTTCACCCCAAAACTCTTAACTTTTTCAGAGTCTGTCGGATTTTGGAACTTAAAGTGTTATGACGCTGCTGTTTGTGTCACAGCTGCTGGTTTACTGCTGCTGGGATCATGGATATGCCCGGACATGCAGATGTATGTCTCATATTGTAAAACCTCAAAATACGCTATTTTCAGGAGATAATAGACTCTCTAATTTGCAACAATCCTGACAGAATCTGAGTTGAAGGCAGAGCTGCGATTGGACATTATGTGCGCGCGCGAGCCCGCGCGATCAGAACCTGAGACCAAGTGGACCTGGACATTATTCTTTGGCTGAGTGGAACTTAAAAATGATCTCTGGCTATGGATCCGAGTGAAGACGAGTGGACTGTTCCATAGCTGGCGATCGCAATTACAATCACATGCGCACGTGGGCACAACGTTGTAATACAAACCATAAACTGCAATCGATCAAAACGTTTTTTCCTCCCAAAATGAGACGTCCTGCTCTGACGTGTAGCAGCTGGCTGAGCTCAGCTCAGAGGTATGGAGAGACATTCAAGCCAAAATATCTGAAAGGAAATGCTTTTGACAAAAACTACAGTGTTTTTAAGTGTTCTTTTGTACTGAAAATTATTTGTTGTTTATTATTCTGTAAGAAAACTGCTTGGAGTGGAAAATTACCAAAACTGAAAAATAAAACTCAAGATTCTTACTATGTGTAATGTAATTTTCTTTTTGTTAGAATCGATCTTATAAAATTGGTATCAAAAAAGTATCATTCAGGAACCGGTATTGAAGTGAAGATATCAGTATTGGTACCGGTATAGAAAATCTTTGATTGATACCCAGCCCTAGAAGTGAAGGAAAGTGAAATATGCTTTGTGCAACATGGCAGCACGGAGAGCGCCAGCTCATACAGCGCTTATACAACCCCTGGCAAAAAATTATGGAATCACCGGCCTCAGAGGATGTTCATTCAGTTGTTTAATTTTGTAGAAAAAAAGCAGATCACAGACATGACACAAACCTAAAGTCATTTCAAATGGCAACTTTCTGGCTTTAAAAAACACTATAAGAAATCAGGAAAAAAAATTGTGGCAGTCAGTAACGGTTACTTTTTTAGACCAAGCAGAGGGAAAAAAAATATGGAATCACTCAATTCTGAGGAAAAAATTATGGAATCATGAAAAACAAAAGAACGCTCCAACACATCACTAGTATTTTGTTGCACAATCTCTGGCTTTTATAACAGCTTGCAGTCTCTGAGGCATGGACTTAATGAGTGACAAACAGTACTTTTCATCAATCTGGCTCCAACTTTCTATGATTGCTGTTGCCAGATCAGCTTTGCAGGTTGGAGCCTTGTCATGGACCATTTTCTTCAACTTCCACCAAAGATTTTCAATTGGATTAAGATCCGGACTATTTGCAGGCCATGACATTGACCCTATGTGTCTTTTTGCAAGGAATGTTTTCACAGATTTGCTCTATGGCAAGATGCATTATCATCTTGAAAAATGATTTCATCATCCCCCAAACATCCTTTCAATTGATGGGATAAGAAAAGTGTCCAAAATATCAACGTAAACTTGTGCATTTATTGATGATGTAATGACAGCCATCTCCGCAGTGCCTTTACCTGACATGCAGCCCCATATCATCAATGACTGTGGAAATTTACGTTCTCTTCAGGCAGTCATCTTTATAAATCTCATTGGAATGGCACCAAACAAAAGTTCCAGCATCATCACCTTGCCCAATGCAGATTTGAGATTCATCACTAAATATGACTTTTATCCAGTCATCCACAGTCCATGATTGCTTTTCTTTAGCCCATTGTAACAGGGCTGTACAGTGCGAGCATTTTGCTCGCATATTGCGCCTAAAATTTGATTGTGCGAGGAAAAAAAATAAAACGGACGCACGTGTGCGCAAATGTATTTCAACCCTTTCATTCACATTTTGCTTCTAAAATAAATACAGTGGTCCCTCGCTATAACGCGGTTCCCCTTTCGCAGACTCGCTGTTTCGCGGATTTTTTTAGTCCAATTTTACATGCTTTTTTTTTTTTTTTACAGTGCATTGTGTTCCGTGGCCTCATCAAGCAGCCGGTCGTGACACCGCAAAGGGAGAGTACGCGCATTGTGTTCTGCGTGTCTGTTTATAAGAATCTTCTCGCCCAGAAGAAAAAAAGAGCGCCAACAACTACCCATAACTGTGTTCTACACTCGGAAAAAGACACCTGCAGCGAGGTGTGAGTCAGTGGAAAAAGACGTGACAGCGCAGCGGCGCCAGGACGAAGAGGTGCGATTAGAGGAACTGTGAAATACTGGTCAGTCACTATTAATAATTTCTTATGTGTCCAACCTCGTAAGTTGATCGTTAAAATTAAATTTGTTAGGTCTAAAAGCCATCATAATTATTTATAGGAAAACATTCTATTTTTATTTCTCAAACAAATGTTTGGGCCTGAAAACAGGTTGGTCTTATTTTTCTACTCAGGTTTGAACTTTGAGAGTGTTTACACACGAGAGAAAAGTGAGAAAATGTTCATGTCTGATTGAGAAAAGTGTATAAAGTGTGTAGTGAGGGGTTTTACAGCTTTAAAACGTCTAAAAACGTTAAAACCTTAGTTGAATGTAGCTAAGCGTAGCAGGCGACCTGAGTATAAAAAGTGGGACTGGGATGTTATGTGTGTTTGAGGGTTTAAAATAATACAAGAAGTACACAGCAAAAAGTACAGTCACTTGCCCAGTTCCGGATCACTGCTGTAGTTTTTGTGCCGCCATTTCTCGTAATCAGCACGAATAAGCTAATACTTGGTACCAATGGAAAGATTGATGTTTTGTCTACAAACGACCACAAGCTCGACCGGATCCAGCCGTCCTTGTGACCAGCAGAGGAATCAAAACATCCCAGTGTCTGCGGTGTGCACGCCTTTTCTGACTCACTCATTCCTGCAGGTTTTAAAGTAACAATCTCTAAAACGTAGCAAAGGTGAGTTAGCCATTCGGTGTTTTTGGTTCTAGAGTGGGAAAATACTTACTTACTTGTGTAGAAAATGTCAGTGTGTTATGTCTTGCTGTTTAATTGCTGCGCACATTTATCTCCGACGCGAAAATTTGCCTTATGTCTGTAGTCGTGAGTCATGTGGACTTTGGGGGTCATCTCAACATCACGAATGGACATGAATGTGGGGGCTTTTACTTTTTAATTCGGGAGAAATCTCACCTCCACACTTCATTTTTTGCTCGTAAAAACGTATAACGGCGCTTTTCGAAACAAAGTAAATTCTCATTTAATAAGTATTATTTCTATCATTTTGTGTTCAAAACACATTCTTGGGCACAGTGTGTATCATTCTGCATTAGAAGGGCTCCAACCAGATGCCAGGAATGACCCCAAAGTGACGCAGAGTGTCATGATCCGGAACTGGCAAAAGTGATCCATTTCTGGCAAATGTTTGCGCAACACATAATGCGGTTTCACACTTTAAGTAGAAGCGCTACTCCACCCAGACTTTTTCAGCTAAATAACATCCAAATACCCAATACAACCATACACAATTAAAGGACATTCAGTTGCATTATGGCTCCGTGTCGCGGGACTTTAAAAAAGGTGATCCGGAACTGGGCAACCGTCTGTAATGAAATAGACAAAAGCAATGATGTAAATAACGATAGAAAAGGAAGTAAAAAACAATGAACTAAATACAACAATAGAATCATATAAAATGTGCATGTGTGTGTGGAAAAGGTACTCTCTGTACAGTAGGTGTCTTTGCGTTAATAATAAAATTGTATCAAGAAATTTCAGTGCTCCTAAAATTGTATCTGTGCTCCTAAATTTTTTCATTTAGGAGCACCTGTGCTCCTAGTGAAAAAGCTAAGCATACAGCCCTGTGTAACCTTGTTTTTTCTGTTTAGGTGTTAATGATGGCTTTCGTTTAGCTTTTCTGTATGTAAATCCCATTTCCTTTAGGCGGTTTCTTACAGTTCGGTCACAGACGTTGACTCCAGTTTCCTTTCCTCCCATTCGTTCCTCATTTGTTTTGTTGTGCATTTTCAATTTTTGAGACATATTGGTTTAAGTTTTCTGTCTTGACACTTTGATGTCTTCCTTGGTCTACCAGTATGTTTGCCTTTAACAACCTTCCCATGTTGTTTGTATTTGGTCCAGAGTTTAGACACAGCTGACTGTGAACAACCAACATCTTTTGCAACATTGGGTGATGATTTACCCTCTTTTAAGAGTTTGATAATCCTCTCCCTTGTTTCAATTGGCATCTCTCGTGTTGGAGCCATGATTCATGTCAGTCCACTTGGTGCAACAGCTCTCCAAGGTCTGATCACTCCTTTTTAGATGCAGACTAACGAGCAGATCTGATTTGATGCAGGTGTTAGTTTTGGGGATGAAAATTTACAGGGTGATTCCATAATTTATTCCTCACAATTGAGTGAGTCCATATTTTTTTCCAACTGCTTGGTCTAAAAAAGTAACCGTTACTGACTGCCACAATTTTTTTTCTTGATTTCTTATAGTGTTTCTTAAAGCCAGAAAGTTGCCATTTGAAATGATTTTAGTTTTGTGTCATGTCTGTGATCTGCTTTTTTTCTACAAAATTAAACAACTGAATGAACATCCTCCGAGGCCGGTGATTCCATAATTTTTGCCAAGGGTTGTAAAACAGAATGACACGTAATGTGGACTGATGATCATTTCTGCAATAAAAACAGATGAGTATTTGAAGCAAAGGAAAGTGTAACTGTGCTTTTAAAACTTGTACTGTGGTGCTTGGGATGAAGCTGGCACTCCACTTATGAAGTGAAACCAGATGACAACCACATTGATTTGGGGACTCGAGTTTAGTTTTTTTTTCCCAAAACAGTGAACCTAAATAAATAAATAATTGGGACGATGACGATCGTCCCATGACGATCTCCAAAAAATGCCAAAATGCTCATAAATATGTTACTTTGAACTTGGGGGGCTGTGTCACACACCACAAATGAAAGATTCATTTTTTTTTATTTGCTTTTTTTGGGGGGTTAATCTGATCATCCTCACAAGTTTTACTTTTGCTTCCATTAAGTATCTCAATGTCAAGGACACAGAATCCAGAAACATGAATATCACTGCTGAGATAAGTAAATATCTCCACAAGATTAGCACTTTCACCACATACAGGCAACACTTCTGATGGGCAAGAAGCCATTGAAAGCTGGACCTTAGTCTTGATCCAGGTAAACCGCAAACCGAGACATTGTGAGTCCTCACTCAGCTTCTGAAGTTTTGCAATCAGGGTATCCTTTGATATCAGACAGATCACAGCATCGTCGACAAAGTCAAAGACAGTAAACCTTTGCTTGCCAACAACCCTGCACAACACATAGTCCATAATAATAAATGTATCAATTGTGAAAGCAACTGTGAGTTGCAGCCCTATATGAGTCACAATTTGCTAATGTGTTATTTTGTGGTATGCTTCTGTAAATGGTCTTCAAATAAATAAGATGCAAGAGAAATATTTGTTTCTTTTAGTCCATCTCTTCGGTTTTATATTGCATATCTGTAGAAACAGAATCTTTCATAGCTAATTATTTTTAACAAAACATTTGAAAAAAAATGGGTACTCAGACATGTTTATTTTGTGACATACCTCGACACCCAATTTTCAAGCTTCAAAATTGAGTTGTTTTGTTGGTCTGGTTAACTGGATACAGTTTCTATTTACAGATATGGATCATACAAATCTATTAATTGCCAAATAAATGGTATATTGTCTTTGTTTTTTTTTTTGTTTGTTTGTTTTATGAGGTCTTATATTTTGGTGTTTGGTATGTTTAATTTCTGTCAAAAAAATCTCAAAATCCAAGTGGTCCCAAATCTAGCAGAGTAGTCTGATTATCAATATTCAGGGTTGGGTAGGATTACTTTGAAATGTAATCCAAAAGTAATCAGATTACAAGTAATCCAAATGTATGTACATACATACATACATGTAATCCACATGTATTCTTTCAAAGTAATCCTACCCAACCTTGCCAATATTGCAGTGATAAATGCTTAGAAATATAGCAAGCTGTAAAGTCCAATCCTCTCCTCCATATGCCTCAGCCAGAACAATATTTAATGCTCACTCCAAATTACTCCCTCCAAATTCTGTCAAGATTTAACATACATGAACACAACCTTTATTATCAAGTGCATAAGCAGTAAAAAGCTATGACTCAGCAGGATTGGAGCTCAATGTGCACACAACATGATGATGTCATCAGTTTTTGTGAAGAACCTCTGCAATGGCCACCATCACACACCCGGTTGTCCAAGAACTGACATGCGTGAAATTGTGACATACATGATGTTTTCTACGCGACTTTTCGCACAGGAAAAGAGGTAAGTTGCTTAAGATTTCTGTAGAACAAATACATTGAATGTGTCCATTCTACATTTTCAATTGGCAGACACATTTGTGTAAGGAGATCAGAAATATTCATCTGCATGCTTTCACGAATGTCAAATTTGATGGAATTCTGTTCACCTACATCATATTTTGATGGATGTTTTTTCACATATGTTGTAAAGCTAACAGTCAAAAATGAAATGCATGATTCCAAAATCCCAAATGAGGTGCATTCATCATCTCTGAGTTTCTTCATAAGATGAATATCCCTGGAAAACATTGATAGCAAATCAGATGTGAGTGGGGTCAGCATCCACTGGATTGATTCATTATATTCACGTATGTCAGTTTTGACAATAATATGCACATCTCGGGCCGCGCGGTGCATTATGGGTACACTAAATTTTTTCGGCTACCAATCCACATTCAAAGACAGCGGTAAGCAGTGAGGAGTGCTATGATTTGGACCATTTCAACCGTTGGAAAGTTGATGATTTAAAGTGTTTTTTGTAAGCTCCACGGATTGTCTGTTACAACCAGAACTGCATATGGCAGTAGACAGAAACAGAAAGAAGAGCTGGCTGCCCTTGTGTATGCTGCATCGGTAAAGAAACAACCATTGGTGCTGACAAAGAAGGAAGAGAGAGCTGCTGTCGCAAATGACTACCAGTCCTTGTTGATAGCTGAAGACAAACAAATTTCTGACCCCTTGAAGGCAACTGACGGATGGTTTTACAAAGTCCAGGGTCTGAAACTGTGGATATTGCAGAATATTTGCTAAGCAGGCTTAAGAAATCCCTACTCCACCGGCTTCATAATGACTACAATGAGGGTGGGTCTCACATATAACCTCTTTGGTGTCACGTTTGTTTTAGTAAGTTGACAGACATACAATGATATGTGCATGCATGCAGTTTGTTTATAGAACATGTTAATATTACAATATTATGCTCCATGTCATTCATGGCACGACATTACAGTCTTAAGCCAATTCACGAAAACGGCGCCATCAACCACATTATAATTCGGCACGGTTTCAGGAGATTGACAAAATAAATGTGTGCAAGACACTTACAATTTTAGTCCATCTTTTACGTACATCTGGATATTTCTTTCCTGTGGGGAAATTGTGTAGAATGAACAGAGGTTTACAACCACATTTCTTCTTCTCTCCGTCTTTGGGTGGACTCGGCGGAGCCTTGCAATCGTATGTTTTCAGACACCTTTCAAGCCTATAAATTCTGTTCGAGCATTTGAGAAAAGCACAATGTGCACCTGTCATTATTGTATGCGTCGCTTAAGGCTTAAAGCCTTTGAAACAATCCCTGTAAGCCTTAAATTTCACAGTCTGTTAACGCTACCATATACAAAATTCAATGGTAGCGGTGTGTGTTTGGTAGCTGGAATTTTTGACCCCGTCTGACCCATGCGTGCACAGATGCGTTGCGCACTTCGCTTGATTCAAGTATGTCATATTACAGCCCATTCTGCCCTCCAAACTTTTCAGTTAGTTTCTCCTGTGCTTGACTACCCAAAAATGACTGTCAGTGACTTGAACCACATTTGTTTTGGAAGTTGGTTATATTTACATCTAAAAAAACTTCAACACAATGTTCTTCCCCAGGTTTGAAAATTTACCCCTCCTGTCATGTATATATGTATCACATTAGCAAATTGTGACTCATATGTGTTTACAGGTTCAATATTTTCTAAATAACCCATACATAGTTTTAAAACCTCAGTTTTAATTTTCTAAATCATGATCATGGTACTGCAAAAGACAAATATAAAATGTAGTAGCGATTAAAAAAAAAAAAAAAAAAATGGGTGTCCACAATTGCTCCATGTTACAAATTTCTAGAACTGTCCCTGGTGTCACGATTAGTCAATGAGGAATAAAACCACAGGTTGTGATAAGATTAACAACGTAAACATATATAGCACCATGTAACACAATTTTTGTTCCTGGCTTCCAACTGCTTGTGTCTAAAGTCTATGGAAAAATGATTACATTCAGCACAAACTTTGATTTTATTTTTTTTACGTTCTAGAAAGTTTTAAAAGTTTTTGAAATTTCTAGATAATTCTGGAAACTTCTAGAAAATTCTGGACATTTCTAGCAGTTAAAGAATATTCTAGAAGACTACTCAGTAGTAGTGAAGGCGAATCGAGAATATTCTTGAAAACAGACAAATTTCAAAATATCATTGTCCTGATCACAGAAGCAAAGTTTCTGTGGAATAACAGCTATTTTCTATTTATTTAAGGCACAACAGGTTAGGAAAACACACTGTGTACCCAGGAACGAAACAAAAATAAAAATTTGTTACATAGTGTAATACAGGACTTACAGGGTGAGAATAAACACTGTCAGAAGCCGACAGGAGGCCTAGAATCCATAGCTGCACATGTATTTTACTGTAAAACAGCTTTTGGTGTCATTAGCATGCCAAATCTACCAAGTTTTCAAATGAACTTTAAGTATACATACCGCAATGACTGATAAAGTTAATACAAGAGGGACTAGTGTATTCACTACTGGTAGCCCTCCAGCAGGTAAGGTTTAGTTTAATTTTCATCCACATGGCATCACTTCATTTACAAATCCACACTTAACCACTGACACTCGACCTACCACCACGATGACAGTGGGCAGAACAAGTGATAGATCTATACTGAAGTTATAAAAGCTTTTGGTAAGTTATTAACAATTGTAAGGTCCTATGCTTCAACAAATCATACATCATCTCTTAACTGTTTAAGACACTAAGGGAGTAGTCATTATTTATTTGGGGGGGGGGGTGGAGTTTGATTTCAAATCATGACAATTGGGGGGAGAGGATTTCAATTCACAGAATTTAAGTGGGTGAACGTCAAATATGGAGAAATTTTAGCTGAAAACCCTCCAGAATTCACCAAATACAAGTGTTCAAAGTCCCCCCCAAAAATTCTATTCGAGTATACTATGTCAATCATCAAATTTTGGGCCGATGTAAGAAAGGGTAACATTGACTTTCGGGGAGGGGGACAGGGGTTATTATGATTTGTGTGATGGGAGGGGGGCTTGGATTTCAATGCACATTTTGGGGAGGGGAGGGTTGCATTTCAATTTAACGGACTTCTGCAATCTTCCGGCCACCCCACGCTCATTAATCATTAATTACGCTGAAAATCCGTGAAAAAATTAAGCATGTTTAATTTCTTGCGTCCATTTCGCGTCACCCTTTGCGTCCCTCAGAATATTGTGTCGTTAGGCTGCAAACCTCGGCGTCGTCATGATGCCGCATGACGCAACTCTATGTTGGCTCTATGTTGGCTCGGTGTGCCGCTTAACCCTCACCGTCATATACAATGGCTAAGACCAAGCTTTACTAAATTATAAATAACTTTTTAATGATATGAGATAGAAACTTACTTTTTTTTTTTTTTTGCTGAAAAGTTAACTCCGCTGACGTTCGAGTCAGCCATCAGCCATCTTTGTACTCCTCATAGAAGCTGTGTGATGACGTGTGCAATGCGAGTGTCCAATCGGAATTGGTTCACAATCACATGGTTTTCCAAAATCCAATCGTAGGGCAGATTTACCTCACGTGAAAAGCCAAAGATCGTTTTCAGGAGTGATATGTTACTAGTTGGCCCGTTTGAATAGCCCCTTGGGTACTCCAATGAGTACATACTATTAGTACATACTCAGTGCGCCCTGCGCCATTACGCACAGCGAAAGTGAAAGCAGACGGAGCAGATGGAGAGCCTCTGATGACAATCTCACGTGCTCAAACAAAGAGTGTGTAACTATCAGGATTGCTCCACTAGTTTGCATGTGAATGTTACTGGATAACTCTGTTGCTTTCTCTGCGTAAAGCACTGTTTATCATATCAAAATAACAAAACGCATAGACCATTTTGTATATATTGTTCAAAATGTGCATTTGTGTTTATTGTTTGAACCTTTTTGTTGTACAGTCTTTCACAAAAGACCTCAAATTACATTTATAAAGTGTCAAAACAGTTGTTTATTATAGTTTGCTGTGTTTTGAATAAATGTGTGTGGAAAATTATTTTTCGCTTTATTTTTTTCCTTGCCTATTCTTGAATGTAACATTTATTACACTTATAAAACACAACAAAAACATATATATTCTGAAAGCACAGGTTGTCCTGAAAAAAAGAGACATAAAACTTGATTGCAGGATGCAGGGAGAGCTGTTAACAGCAATAATAAATCATTTGTGCCAGGCGAGTGAACTGTCCAAAAAATGCCCTCGGACCCCAGAGGGTTAAGAGAGGTATCATCATTACCTTAAGAGGATCTTTTTCACAGGTTATCTGCTTAAATCTCACAAGTGTTTGTTTTTCACAGATATACATCTACATGTACAAACAGAAGAAATATTCAAATCAAATAGTGATTTATAAATCAGAACATTGCTTTTCAAATTACTTCATGGAATTATAAAATAAGTAATAAAGTTTTTTTAAAGAAATAAATTGCAGCACTTTGTTACAAATGATCTCACATGATCTCTCTGGTGATGGTAGAGTCGAGAACCCTGGACATCATGGACGATGCCAGTCACCCTCTGCACACCATCACCAGCAACCAGAGGAGCCTCTTCAGCCACAGACTGCTCCTTCACTGCTCCAAGTCCAACAGACTGAAAAACTCCTTTGTCCCTCAGGCCATCAGACTGTACAACTCCTCACTCGGGGAGAAGCAGTAACAGGCAGACCGGGGACGGGAAGGAGAGGAACAGTAGTAGGCAGTAAACCAGTATTGATCGGTATGTATGGTATTTATATTGTGTATTTGTATTTATATTTGCAAACTGTTTTTCTTTTTTACTTTCACTTTTGATGCTCTCTGTGCTTCTTACCCTGTGTGCTGCTATACAATGCTGCTGAAACCTCAATTTCCCTGAGGGAGTCTTCCAAGGATTAACAAAATTCTGTGTAATCTAATCTAATGTGTTTCAAATATGCACCAAAATGATCTAAATCTAACATTCAAATAAACTGTGAACATTTGATGGTATCAGTATTGGTACTGGTATGTGAACATGGAAAAGATCTTTTTTATCTACCTGACCCATATGAAAAAAACTTTTTATGCAGTCTTTATCAGAAAGATTATAGTCTAAAATTCAAAAGTGTTATGATGGTCCTTCAGTCACTAGACAGTGAACATTAATTTAATTTTGGATTTATGTCTGAATTACTTTTTACTTGTACAGTAGTATATTATTACATATAGGGTAGTACCCTTAATTATTTGGCATTTATCTGAAAATTCATAATTTAGTTATGTGGGAAAGATCCAAATTTAGAGTAAAGCTTTCACACAAGCTGATTAAGAGGGATCTACTACTAGTGAAGCCAGTACCGATCTGGGAAACAAAAGCCACCGTTAAAGAAGCAATTTACAACATTTTACAGCAGTAAAAAGGGGTATTTCGGACTGTGTATATGGTGAATGTTGACTTCCATGGGAATTTCAGTGTTATTCATAAATAGTTAAAAGGAATTTGACTTCCTATCGGCTCCTGTCGGTGTTTAGACTCACCGGACAAATTACAACAGCCTTAATTCAATTCTACACAACAGTAAAAATGTAACTTTGCCAAGACTGCGTGCAAAAGTATTCTGAGAGGACACAAAACAAACGTGCTCAGACTCACAGGAAGGAGAGAAGTGAAAAGAAACTTCATGAGTAAGTTCTGAACCGCCTGCAAACACTCACGTCCGCCAACAACTCTTTTCTTTTTCTTCTTCTTCTTCTTCTTCTTCTTCTTTGTTTCTGTGCCGCTTCCCTCCGGGTTTTTTTTTTTGTTGTTGTTTCAGTTTAAAAGGTTGCAAGCTGTGTCACTGCTGACATCTAGTGGTCAAACTGATACATTGCTACTGTTTGGTTTCAGGCTGAGGCTGAATCTCCCTTCCCCTTACCCCCCTTACCCCTTCCCCTCCGTTTTGCGCGGGCACGAGAGACAGAAGGGTGTCTCAATTCTCTTTTTGGAGCGAGGTGGAGGGGAAGGCGAAGGGCTTCAATGGAGCTTACCGCTGTCTCTACAGAAATAAACATGGCGCCGAATTAGCCGCACAAATGAAAGCAGCTTTCATTACAAATTACGCTGTTTAGAAATATATAACTTGCCAAAAAACTTTACAGACAGTTGTCTATGACAGCAACGTGCATGCTGCTGGATGCATGTTGCGTATATTGTCGTTCTGAAGGATATCGTAACTTCGCTCGTGTGCTGAGGCGTTATAATGCATATACACACGAACGCTACGATAAGACACTTTTGTATCTCACAATGGAGAAAATCATGATAAAGGATAAGCACGTTAATTTGTATGTTCATAAATCTTTGGATAATATCAATCCCTGCTGTTGGATTTCAATTCAAGGTCTGTAACGTGTGTGTATTTTGTAAACAAACAGGGAGCCCTGAACACACTCGACTCCTAATATGCTTTCAGGCAGAAAAGGAGAAGTTTCATCAATGGCAGTAAGTTGGAAAATATACACACACACACACGTATATGTGTAACACATAACCTGACGTCCTAATAGACTGCTATTATTTGTCAAGGAAATGTCTAAAGGAAATAGGGCTGGTTGCAAAAAAATGGGAGAATTTGAAAAAGAAATATAAGGTTAACAGCTGCAGCTTCCTCTGATTCAGGAGGTGATTACAGCCGTTTTCAACAGGCAATTTGCAGAATAAAATGATTAATCCACCACGAAATAATTATTTTATATACACAGCATCCAGCGCAGAGCACGTGGCAGCCGGTAGAACAAAGAAAGACGTCCAGCTGTGAACACAGTGCAAATCAGATGCAAAGCAGACGTAAAAAAAAACGCTTTATTCTTCGCCAATCTGTATGCAGTCGCTACAACTTATTTTAGTTCGTGATGTGGACATGATGGGCACGCAAAATATCCGTTTTACACACTGTCCCAGTCCGCTGCCAAGCCGCAAATCCCTGTCAGTTGCAGATATCAGCAGATGACGGCGAATATACAGCGCATAGATTGAGAATGTATTGTGTATGTATGGCGTATGTAAGGCGGATGTCATCCGCAGCCAAAATTTTGTGCAGCTCAAAAATCCTGGTAACGGAAAAACGTGCCTCTGCGTATAATTGCGGACGTGTGCGGGTGACGGCCGACTCATACAAGCATGTTTCATGCATATTGCGGATGTTAAGCGAATATGAGCCAATTTTGTGCACAATCCATACGCAAATCCTCCTAAACGCCAGCGGGACAGGGCCCTTAGTTTGTGATGTGGATGTGATAGACACGCTATATATCCGTTTTACACAATGTCCCAGTCCGCTGCCAAGCCGCAATACCCCGCCAATTGCGGGTATCAGTGGATAACGGCGGATATACAGCGCATAGATTGAGTATGTATTGAGTAAGTATTGTGTATGTAAGGCGTCTGTCATCTGCAACCAAAATTTTGTGCAGCTCAAAAATCCTGGCAATGGAAAAACGTGCCTCTGTGGATAATTGTGGATGTGTGTGGATGCCGGCCGACTCATACAAACATGTTTCACGGATATTGCAGATGTGTAGCGAATATAAACCAATTTTGTGCGCAATTCATATGCAAATCTTCCTAAAAACACACTAAAAATCACTATGGTAGTTGATCTTATAAGTAAGAATACTATACATACATTTATCATCGCGCTTTGTCTCCAGTTCAACAAATCCAGTCTCGATTTCTTTCATATTATATTCAAAATGGTGAGCTCATCAACACACTACTTGATGAATTTATATTGCAGGGCCATAAGTCATTGCATTATTTTTATAATTTTAGGAAATTATCCTTTATATTTCAATGTAATGGCACCTAAGATATCTTTTATTCCATGATAATTTTGTAAAACCATGGTCTGCTGAGTTCACTCTTGCCAACTTACTTACTCTATCATTTTAACTGTTTTATAGTTTTTACTATACATTTTTTACTGATGCATTTTACTCTTCTTTGTATGATGGTATTTTCCCCAATATTGGGGGGTTTAATAAAGAAATGAAAATAAATAAAAAATATTGGTCAGAGGCAGTTTTGCTGGTGGCGTGTTGTTGCTTAGTATTACCCCAGAGGTGTATCTTTATAATAACTTCATTTTTGTGCATTTCAAATTCAAATACCGTATTTACTCTATTAAACATCCAGGGGGCCTGGAATTTTCGAAAAGGGGGGCATTTATCAACTACCAATTGAGTGTGTGTGTGTGTGTGTGTGTGTGTGCTTGCATGCATGCATGCTGCACACAGTACAGCCTTACTTTACATACAGACGTGTACTGCATGCAAGAGAAGCAGCACAGACTCAAAACAAATGTTTTTATGCATGCAGTAGCTGCTACACAATTACATAAAATGACTTAGCACAAACATTGCTACTCTGCAGTGTTCAAGCTAAAGGTAGTAAAAGAAGCAGAAGAGAAGGGAAGCACCATGCTACGCGGATTTTCCAAGTCGGTAGCAAACACGTCCAGGAGTGGTGTAGGAACAAGGATAAGCTTGCAACCCTGGCCAAAACAGTGAAATGGCTGCCTAGTGTGGGGAGAAAAGTGCATTATCAGGACATTGAAGAGCAGCTGATAAAATGGTTCCAGGAAAGGAGAATGGCAAGCACCCACGTCACAGGGAAGAGTATGAAATACGAGGCACTGTGGCTGCATACACAACATGGAAACAGAACTTCAGAGCCTCAAATGACTGGTGTTTGACAATTTGTGGAATAACATCAAGCTGATGGTGCACTCATGTTGCTCAGCACCCAAAAGAACTGACGGATAGCAAGGTCACTTCAATTGAGTAGGACGCCAAGACTTTGGCAGAGGAGGACAATGACAGTCCTGGACACTAGTCACGAATTGTGAACTTCATGGATTGTTTGTGGTTTGTCGTGGCAATGATGTAGGACTATTTCATTTTACTGTTCTCTCAGGAATTCACAATTTCACGACTTGCAATGTGCTGAAAAAAATTGGGGTGGGGGGATTAATAGGGAGGAGGCCTTTAATAAAGTAAATATGGTAGTCCAAACCTTTCAGTTTGAACTAGGAAAATAAACCCAATTTTTTTCAGAAATCTGAAATTGAGCACATCTATAATGCTAATTAGCAAATTTGAGTTTCACATTTTGGTTGCAATTCCATTTAATGCCACACATTATGTATAAATATAATCTTTAATAAACGGGACACCAATAATTTGCTTTTATACACTAAAAATACACAAAATAAATATTATGTTCTTATAAACTTTATGTGCCAAAATAAATAAATAAAAAAAATATTCCAGGCCCTGCTGTTCAGTCTTCCAGTCCAGTCTGATCACATCCTGGTCTCCTGTGCTTGGTCATAGGCTGCAATCCTCTCTTTCATGTGCACCAGTTTATGGTGAAGATAAATGCATTTCTTTTTATCTTCTCGATATCTGGGAAACCACTTCATAAACAAAAAAAAACAACAACAACAAAAAAAAACAACAAACAAAAACAGTGAGACATCAAACTGTGTTAATTACATCTGGTGTCAACAATACTGCAATAAAACAGAAAAAAACTTACTTTCTGATAGATCCTGTACTTTTCCAGTACGTTGTCCTGCATTTGCTATGGAAACAACAGAAAAAAGTGTTAGACACATAAATGTAATCTGTTCTCTGTCTCGTCCTGGAGAGCACATAGTCAATCCAAGTCAGGGGATGGATACATGAACATTTTGTAAATCACGAAATATGTTTTGGGCATAATTTATCTCAATCCCAAAGAAATACAAACAGCATGGTGCTGTGTGGTAAATCTGTCTGGAGCAGGCAGTTCTCAAACTATGTGACCATGCAAGAAGGAGACAAGTGAGGGAAGCCACCAAGGGCAACTCTGAAGATGTTATAGGCTTCTGTGAATGTGACTGAAAAAACTGGGGACAGTGGAACTTTTGTCTGTTGACCTCACCAGTGACTGAAGGACCTTCATACAAGAAAATGGATCAAGTCTCAGCAGATGTCTTTCATGCTTTGTGGCAAACTGAAGCTGAAAGTTCACATCTTTTGATGATGATCCTTTTCTGTGCCCATTTTTGTTAATGAGAGAAGTAAATTAAGTCCAAGACCTATTCATTTATTTGGAAATGTTCATGTATCCATCCACTGACTTCTCTTAAGAAAACTGCCTGTCAAAGTGATTATCTGTATTCAGAATAATCCTTACTGTCCAATTATTTATGGGCTCGGTAAATGGAGGGACTGGATGTAAAATCTGCTGCAATTCCTGAATGTTCAATGTGATATTTTCATAAAAACCCTTGAAGTAAAGTTAAAAGTCTACAAGCACATCTTGATTGTTTTATTTTACCTACATTATAGCGGTCTACAGAGATGCAATTAGAAAAACTGTCCCTGTCAAATTTCTTATGGACATGAGAGTTGACTGCTGGTCCAGACAGTACCTGATAAGCTTCCGTCCCAGGAGGCAGCGTGTCCAATTCAGAGGTCATCTGAACAAACCTCTCTGAGGCAGCGGCGATCCGGTCATGAATAACTTGGTATTCCTGATACTCGGCGTCAAACTCCTTTTCATATTTCTGCCGCTGCTCCAGTGTTTTGATCGTGGTGTATTTGCTGAAAAAACAAAATAGAGCTTATTGAAAGATACTATCCTGCTGTCATTTTTTTTTACCTTAATCTGTCAACAGAAAATCAACACTATTTCAACTAAAGTGTAATCAAATTATCAACTTAAAAAATAAATAAATAAATAAATAAATAAAAATCAAAAAAGATTTAATTTCTTTATAGTTGTACTGCCTGGTATATAACAAAGTCACTTCTTGATTCCCATTCATGAATAAAATGATTTTTAGACTCAGATGAAAAAAGCCAATGTTTCTTATGAATATAAAGATACTATACTGTACAGGTACACCTAAAAGTAATTTTTAAAGTGCTCCAGTCATGTTCATATTGATAAATGAGATCATAGCATCTTTTTATTATTTTGTAGATGGATAAAAATGATGTTATTCTGGTTGTGTTGCTAATATCTCCACTAGGTGGCACTGCAGAATAGTTCTAAGTCTGTTTATAACGTAGAAGCTTTTTATTAATTGATATATAGCTATTCCTTGATTTGGGTTGTATTCCTATAATGACACTGCAGAACTGTTTTGAGATGTGTTTTTATTTATAAACAGCAGTTTTTCTTTTTTTCATATCAAAATTAATGATTGATGAGGTTTATATTGCTAATATTTCCAGTCGATGTCACTGCAGAATGGTTTTATGAGTTGCCATGAAACAGCATGATGTGTGTTGACCAGATGCACACATGTAAGACATGTTTCTGTTTTTTATTTTTTAATAAGTCACTCGGTGAGGTCAGTTGAGGAAAAGTAGGTGAGATTTTTCAGCACATCCAGAAAAGATCAAAAACAACTTGATTCTGTCACTCAAACTCCATTTCTGCAGCTGATTTCTAAGTTCAAATGCCTCCTGAAATGGGGAATGTAGAGTGTGTACGAGGCTAAAACACAATGTTAATTAAACTTACTTGACATAGTCGGGGAGTGGAGTCGCTGAGGTTGAAGTAACCGTCGCTTTCTCTCCCGTGTGTCCTGAGGAGAGAAAGAAAAAACACCGACACAAATGGTTCAGTCAGTCCGCCAGGTTGTAAACACCAGCTGCATCAAGTCTAATGGAATTATCGATCACTATCTGTGATTAGAGGTCTGATCCAGGGCAGGCGGTGACGTCAGCAACCTGTGAGGCAGGAGGCAACGCTGCCTGCTGGGTCTCAGGGTCAAAGGTCACCCAGATGTGGAGGCAGCGTTACACTCCTCACTCCTTACACTCTTGAATGAAACAGGATGAAATGATGAACTCTTCTTTACGATGTTGTCATCAATGTGTACAATTCATTCGGTTCACTTTCCCTTTTCAACTATGTGTTTGTCTGTTTTTCAACGAGATGACTCACAAACGAAGCCACTAATTTTCAACAAACTTGGTGACACGGTTTGGCCAAATGGGGCCTCATTTCTACATTTATAACAGCTGTGCACGCATAAAACAAGAACTGAATGATCTGCGGGCAGCACGGTGGATTAGTGGTTAGCACTGTTGCCTCATAGCGAGAAGGTCATGGGTTCAATTCCTGCCTGTGGTCTTTCTGTGTGGAGTTTCCATGTTCTCCCCGTGTTTGCATGGGTTTCCTCCCACATCCAAAGACATGAGGGTTAGGTGGATTGGAATCTTTAAATTGTCCATAGGTGTGCGAGTGGGTGTGAATGTGTTTGTTGACTTTTTTGTTTTGTTTTATTTAAACTACACTCTGTGAAGGGTTTGGTCAAACCAGAAACAGACCTTTGTGGACGTTTCCAGGGTACAGGGCTGAGCTGTGGGGGTTGGTGCACTGAGCTCCATGGGAGGGCATCTGTGGAGGCACAGGCTCAAGTGATGTCCTCTGTTTTTTCAGGTTCAGATCGTTGGACAGGTCTGACTCCGATGGGCGTTTCCTGGAAAAAAAAATGAAGTCAGTCAGTCATTTTAAAATGAGATGTCAAGAAAAATACAAACGACGAAATATATATGAGACACAAAGCAAGTGGATCAGGAAGAATTATTCATTTTGATGTTGCTTCCAGGAGAAAATATCCGAATACGAAAACACACTGAAGAAAAAACAAAACAAAACAAAAAATATGGATTTTTGTATGTTCTGTTTTATGGCTTTGGAGAAACGATCTGCAAAAGTCAGCCATGAAGACTGAACAGTCCAGTCAGGGAACAAACAGAACAGAACAATAGCAGCAGATTTCACCTGTGTTGGACCAAACCTTCTGTCAAGCTGCTTTCTGCAGCTCCTTCATCAAAAAACACCACAGAAGAAGCCACAAGCACCCCCCCCCCCCCCAAACTGGTTCACACAACACTCTCAACCATGTGATTGTCATTGAGCTGAAAATCCCCCCCCCCCCCCTATCTCAAATCTCTGAAATAAGACGTAGGGTGTCCTGAGAAATCAAATCCAGTTTACAACATGTATCTCAGTAGTATGATATCACACTCGGTACTGTTTTCTGAGTACAGCTGTAAGTGTTTTACACTTAGCAGTGATTGTTAACAGAGAGGGGTTGTGTGTTTAGCAAACGCTGCTGCCACTTTGTCCCCAAAATGCTCATCAAACAGAGAAAAGGTACAAATGAGCAGGGTTGGGAGGGTTACTTTAAAAATGTATTCCGATACAGTTACTAGTTACCTGTTGAAAAATGTAGTCAGTAATGTAATCCAAGTACCATAATATTAATGTAATTTGATTACTTTCAATTACTTCTGGATTACTCCAATATCAAATATGCTAATACAGACAAAAGAAACTAAATATAAATAGTCTTGACCACATAGTACAGTTTATTAAGCAAAAATAAAACTGTTTCTTTTACATGGCATGCTCTGTTTTACTTCACATTAAGAGCGCCACAATATTGTTTTAAACACACCCAGTGTTCACCTGCTAAATTTTCAACAAAAAATGCCAAACAAATGAAGGATAATGAAAACTCAGGTGGTGTGCGGATGAATTTGTAATTAAAAGTGGCTTGCAGAACAATATACAAAAAAAAAAAAAAAGTCTGCTACTTGTTCAGTAAACATAAAATTATCTTACTTTCTTTCACACAGCATTCGCACCATGTTTAACATATCAGTCCACTTATTGAACTTTCAAAATAAGAACAACAGCATAATGAAAACCATTAAGTAAATACTGTCAGTAAGGAGGCGTGGTCGCCATTTTATTTCTGGGCAAGTTAGTGATTTGCGTGAACAGAAGTTCAAGAAACAGGTGGAATATGTCGGAAAGCTGCACATGTTGGCAAAGCCACAAATGGAGGAAGAAGGGAGACAATGTTTCCTTCCATAAGTAAGTGATTTTGGTTCTTCTTGTCACTTTGTCTGTGATATTTGGATGATAAACAGCTGTATGTTTCCTGCCGTACCTGTGTCACCCGATGACACGGACCATTAACTCGTCACTTATGTCTAGTTGATATTTTCCACTGCTAGACCAATGTCTAGTTAAAACACTTGTTGTTAGTGATTAAAATTGTTCGACAAGACTGGTTGATTTATTTTTTTTTATTTGCGCCTTAAAATAATGAGATTATAATGACCCGCGCTGTGCCGCTCACAGTCACACCCACACATAGAGACGTGTACCCACACCACTGACTTCTTGAATGAAACTCGGTCAATAAAGGATAATTGTGTAAATATATATAAATAAATGTGTTGTAATGGTTTTAGGAGCCGCGCTGCGTTGAACAGCAGCTGCTGCAGCAGGACGCCTCAGCTCAGCAGCTTGAACAGCGCAGATCCGTGTAACTTTCAACACTAATATTTGGGAATGTGTGTGTGTCAGAGTAAATTTAATACTTTCCTGACATAATTTAATGTAATTTAATTTTAGTGGCTCGATATCCAGGTCAAAATGGCATTTTAACACATATTTTGTGAGCATTTTTCTGAGTGTGTTCAGTCGTGAATCTCCATTGAAAATGCATTAACATCCGGGTACTTCGTCAATATTTTGCCTGGTTAGGAGAGTTCATGTCGCTGTCCATGAAGGGACGTTTTCGTTTCAAAGAAAAAAAACTCCCCAAGCCTGCGAATGAGGTGGCGAGGCTCAACCTGAAGAGCTCGGCCCTGCTCAAGGTTGGGTAGGATTACTTTGAAAGAATACATGTGGATTACATGTATGTATGTACATACATTTGGATTACTTGTAATCTGATTACTTTTGGATTACATTTCAAAGTAATCCCACCCAACCTTGGCCCTGCTACTCTGAACCGTCCGTGCTAATGCCGCCGAGGCAAACAGTTTCCGATGCTTTGAAGTGTCCAGTAACAGATTCATCAGTGCAGAGACGGAGTCATGTAGAAGCTCCACTTTCAACGTGATCACAGCAGACTTCTACATTAACTCGGTGGCCTTTCTGTGCCAACGCCAGCACCGTCAAAACACATCAATCCCTTAGTCTCTCACAAAAACTACAATTCAAAACTCCAAAATGTTCTGCTGTAAAGCTGAAAGCAAAGTATTTCAATAAAACTAACTAAGCATCAGAGAGCATTTGTATGGGAGACGTTTTTTTTTTTTTTTGACACTCACCTACTCAGCAGCCTGTCAATGAGCTGCTTTTCCTCCCTCTTGTATCCAGGCCAGTCTGTCTGGACGTGCGTGAAGAGCTCAGGCTTCAGAGAGTAGTAGTCAGCAACTGGGTTCCAAATGCTGACCTAAAGGTCAAAGAAAAAAGAAACAAAGTTATTCCAACAGCAGTAGAGAGAACACAGCATCGTCTCAGAGAGAGTCTGGTTGAGGTTCTGGAAGCGTCATACAGTCATAAAACCCACATTAAAGTTAAAAAACACACCGTTCTGCCCTCAGTGTCTCTACTGAACTGGATCTATATTGTTTAACAAAATTTATTTTCCTTCAGAATGATACAAACCATCCATTTTAAATTTTCAGACATCAGATCCCAGCTGGAGACACCCCACTGCTCTCCTGTAGTTAACGTACAGCCTTAATTACAGCTAACAGCCGCGGCACAGTCTCCACCTGAAGACTGTTTTGGGACGCCAAAACATTGCGAACAAGATCACAGAAAATACAGCAAAAATAAAACTAAATTGACATAAACTTTTGAGATTAGAGCTTTCAGCTGCACAATGATAATCTGCTAATTAGACCAGTATTATTTACAACAGCAGTGGTGATGGGCAGCACTGTAGTTATAAATCCTTGACCCAACATCACCGGAGCCAAAACACAGCTGAATTTTACATGAAGTTCTTTTATTTAACCAGTGGGATAAATGTTCCTTTTTACATTTTCTCTTCCCTCCTTTGGTGTTTTGAGACATTCTGTTTTCTGAGAAGGCAACAAAGGTATCTGATGTGTTGTCTGTTTGTTAACTGCACTGCTCAGAACCCTGTCACCCAATGTTCACAAAGCCTGGTGACAGGGTTGACATCAGACTCTAGAGTGCATCAACATCGTCACAAACTGGATATTCATTTATTTTAATGACAAGACTGACATAATAATGGAACCAATTTTTACAAAACCTTTGGAAAAATTGAAAGAACTAACAAAGAACCAACAAAGGAGCAGTACGTCATCACTTCAGCCCATTCTTGATACCAAAGGCCACCTTCCACATGCTTGGGCAACATGACAAAGTCCTACTAGTTAACATCTTGGAATAATGTGTTGGATGATGTGTTTTGGTGTTTGAGGAGGTATGCAATCATATTAATGTTTCTGCCTGTGGAAGGTATCTTGGCGTTTTCTTTAATGCTTGCATTTGAAAGTATTTAGTGTCTTGTCAGCAGTGTATTTACACAGCAATATGCCAGATGTCTCACCTCCTCCAACACTGAGCTCAGCTCAGCCGTGTCCTCTGAATCGGCTCGCTCTCTCTCCAACCACAGCACCAGATCAGGCTTCTTGTGTGGCCTTAAAGCGAGCCGATGGATAATCCGATCTTTCAAAGGGCAGCGTGCAACAGGGCTGAGAACCTGGCTCCTCTTGCATCGGGAGGGTTTGATGCTGCTGCTGCCGCTGCTGCATGAGCCTGGCATTAGACTCCTCTTCCTCTGGACCTTTCCAAATCTACCTGAAATCAAAACAAAAGGGGGCCAGACTGTGAATTTCAACATGAAATTTGTGAAAGATAAGGGCAGGATTCTTTGAACACAGATGAGCAAAACGTTAAAGAAGTATGTAATCTACAGCCTGGCCAACATGTCCCTCCTAATCCAAGCCTAAATCCAGTTTTAGAAATCACACCCTAACGTTGAAGAGCAAAGACAGACAGATCTACACACATCTGAATAGATCCTTTTCCATTCCTCTTTTTTCCTCCTCCTCTTGATGCATCACACAATGCAGTTTTGTTGGTCGGGCACCTGTAAAGCTGAAGCGGGACTGTTCAAAATGTCTTTTAAAAACGATGTAATCGCCTTCACTATGGGGATTCTTTGGATGAAGTTACATTTGCTCACTACAATGTGAAGCTGAATGGGATTGATGGCATCGATCCTTACGAGGTAGAAGCTGGTCTTGTTGGTCACAGAAACAGCAAAACCAAAACACCAGATCAACAATTGAGAAAAATTTCACACTATAAAGATATTCAAACACACAAAACCAAATTTCACTGTTTTTACACCTTGCAATAGTTTGTATATTATTGAATCCTATATTACTCATTTTATAATTATCTACAAAAAATACTGACCAGAGATTGAATGTTCAGTGCCCTTTGTAATGCTGATTGCCCGGGTCAGAGTTGACCTGAGCGAACCACAGCCTGTGTGACACGCTAGAAAGCTCCTCCCTCCTTTCTCCTGGATGTGTAAATGCCTCTCAGGATGTCAACAAATATTAGTGACGTGTTGTCTACATTGATGCTGCTTTTACACCCAAACACCACCCATGAATTCACCATTGTCCCACTTTAGCTCTAACTGGCACTTTACAGCTCACCGGCACTCGATGTTTACGTTCTCTGCCTTACGACATGGAGACACGCTGGGAATCATGGGTAAACACGGCCAGAATGGAAAGGTGTCTCGTGTCATGCCAATCTCTCTACTGCTGCCATGCAAAGACTCATTTACAGTGACAAGCTGCTGTGTTGGTGTTAAAAGCTGCATTACTGAGAGTGGAAACCAGTGACAGCTTGACAGCAGACAGAGGGGCACAGAAACTAAAAGTCTGTTTCAGACTCTTAATTCAACTGGAAGCAGGCAGGAAATAGTTGTGCTCATACAATCAATATCTGCAGCTGAACTCTGAGCATTATACTGTAGTGATGATCTGCATCACGTTTCCATTCAGTAAATCTAATTTACATATTTAAATTCATCGTGGCTAGATCACTTATTAAGTGCAGCGCTGTCAATTTAATAGATAGTGGCACTGATGTCATGACTCAAAGAAGGACAGGCAGTAAAATAAATAAGCAAATAAATGAAACTGCCTGGGAAAAAAACACTATAATTACATCTTTAAGTAAAACTTCATCAGCATGAGACTTGTTAGTGTATGATTCTGACAAAACCAAAGTCACAAATGGTACTAAGAGGCAGGCTGGCACGCTGTCCAAAATAATGTGATCAAAATGACACACCGAAAGCATGAATAGCTGCAATTCAGCACTTTGATCAATTATGGGATAACTTCCACACCGTATGACAATTATACCAGCAGGATATCAGCAGGATACAATAGTTTGGAAACTTTCTGGCAACATGAAAACTCCCTGTTATTTGTCCTTGATCCCTTCATCCTTGGAAACGACCACGTAAACTGAGATTAGAACACATAACAGCTTGGAGAGAAACACATTCATAAACATCTTACTTGGCATCCACTTGATCTGAATCGCTGAGCGTTTCCGGCTGGCTTTCTTCATCTGGGACCAGCGTTCCCGCATTTCCTGGTAGGACTGCTGTGTGGCACAAGCTGTCATCTTGCCCTGAATATGGCCCTTGCTCTCCAGGTGGCCCCTGTCGTCCCTTTGGGGAAAAGCAAGAAAAGGGGGGAAAAAACTTTTAAAGTTTAAATTTACAAATTCTCTGGTTCATTTCAGTCAATTCGCCAAATGTAGTCGAGATTCTGGCAGTGCTGCGATAAAACGTGGCATCATATGACACATGCACAAATGCACACACAGATGCTGGTTATGCAAATTCCCAACCCGTGTTTATAAATCATCTCTTCAAATAACTATGTGTCCAGTTAAGGAGGTTAAAACACTTCTGAGCTACGGCCCAAATACAGCAGCACTAATGTTACTTTTTCATTGACCCTTTGACCCCACATGGCCACAAACGCTGCCTCGGTGTTCTCAGTTATTACTGGTCACACGTTTGTGGCCAAAGCCTCTGGGCGTTATTGGAGTCATGTCTGAATAGAACCTAATGTGTGTTATTGCCCTAAAAGAGGGGTGAGTGACTGGTTCAGCCTTGTGGTGTCAGTCTTTGAATTCCATTTGCAGATGAGTGTGAAAGCAGTTGTGAGTGCTGCTTATCCTGAGACGTACTGCTGAATGCACTCAAAGCTGGACTGTGAGTTCTCGCTGCCATCACTGGACAAGTTGAACTTGATGATTCTTGTGGCATCAGGGTTGTCCGGGGTCGGTGCTGGAATCTTCATGTACTACACAAGAGAAAGAATGAAAAACACTTAGGAAAGTGAAGTATGTATGACAAGAGCCTAAGAAAAAAGATAAAGACACTGATATGTCTGGAAAAAAGGCCGTCTGAAATCATTATCATCATTGACCTGAATTTCTCAAAGATGTAGTCTGATGTGATGTAGTCTGTCATTTAAGAGCTTAAAAACTGTTCACCAATTTAATCACCTCAGCAACGTACTTACTGAAACAGATGAGTGTAATCCTCAATTGTTGCTTTGTTTTTTTCATCTACACACTGAACTTGACCTAAATAATCTCTACCTTGGACCAATCACTGAAGCTCCGCAGAACCTCCCAGGTCAAAGTTGATGACCTGAAGACATTTATGGGAGGGGCCTTTCTGAAAGGCAAATCCTGACTATAGTGTCACAGACAGCTTGTACTTGAGCAATAGTCTCTTCTGTCAGGGACTGTATGTAGCTCCCCGGTATCTCTGTCAGAAACCAGGTTCATAAACATGACCCAAAAACATCAAAGATGATTCACCATAGAAAGTCATTCATCAACAGGTAACATGTCCTTTAACACAAAGTGGACAGAAAGTCTCTTTCATCCTGTCTACAGCTGAGACTGAGCTGGAAAAGGGACTGTTCAGTACATTTGTTGATAGTGTCTCCTAGATTCAGAAAACAAAAAAAGAAGTGACTATCACTCATCCTTTCCCTGCATGACAATGACCTTCGTGATGCACAGGTTGAACCACGGTAGTACACAAAATTGGCACTTTAAAAAAAACAAAACGAATGCAGTACTGAAGAATAAGAATGTATAGAAAATAACATTCATAGAAGCCATATCCTCTGCTATATCTTGAAGTTTTAATACTTGTTAATTAAAAGTGAATGTGTGCACATGCTCAATGGATGCTTAATAATCAAAAACGTAGAGAAACTGTCACAAGTGTGCTCCACCACAAATCAGAACTCATCACAGTGTTCAGTTTCTATGTTTTTTATGGGGAAAATGCATAAACAACTTACCACCTGCTTCTCCTTGAAGCAAATCGTCGGCTGATTTGATAGTGATGTCTAAGAAGACAGAGAGGAAGAACAAAGTTATTATGAAGTCAAACATCACAGTAAAACAGTGCTCATATTTAACTTGAGCAGCTCATAGAGTGGAAATTTAAGCCTTATTCAGTAGTTTTCTCAGTAACAAATGATGCATGGTTGGTAAAGTTTCTCATGAACTGTCAAACGGTGCTCTTAATGCTCGTCCCAGCAGGCGTTATACAAGAGTTCCATTACTTATGCGTTCCATTACTTTATTTGTATTTTGCACATTTTCCATACGTCCCAACCTTTTCTGATTTGGGGTTGTACCATAAACCACAAACTTATGAAAATTTATTCTTAAGAGTATTTTGGGATCCATACAAATAACTCATACGTAGTGTGACCCGAAACCCCGTCTGTGATATTTAATTATTAATCAAAATATTCATGAGCACTATCCCACGGTGGAAAACTGTGGAACCAACTGGTGCACAACAGAAATCAGATCGTCTCTGTTGTGTCCAGGTCCATCCAGGCTCTCACACCGTCTGCACCTGCTGCAGGCAGACCAGCCCTTTTATTGACTAGGGAGCGCCTGCCCCCTAGTGGTCTTTTCCAGACATGACAGTCTCATCATCAGCAGTTGTATGTTATGTAGAGTTACTGTTCAAATTAAATTAATAAATCAATCAAATCCAGGTCGAGGACGCGTCTCCCCCAGATGACAGCTTCTTCACTCAATTTTAGCGGTGAAATTCCACAAAAATGAGCTTTTAAAAATCAATTCAATGACTGTAATCCAAAATCACAGACTTTTTTTTACAGCTTTGGGCATTTTCATTCATTAATTAAAAAAAAAGTTTGCCTTTTTAAAAACCCGTTTACTCGTAACTGGCAAGTAAAATCCCTTTATTTTCACATCAAAACAACAAACAGGTAGAGATATTTTCTTCAGAGTTGTTGGGAGTTGGAAATAAAATGGAAAGTTTTTACCTTCAGGTTCTGATAAGTTTCTAGTGTCTGGATCGCGCTGTCAGTTAGTGTAACGTGGTACATAGTTTGGTTGGTGGTGTTTTTGCTGGTTTGGGCACCAGAGAGACCATAAATGTGCTCCTGCCTCAATGCTGCCATTTTCCAACTGTTTCTTCTGGCCTCTGCTTCTGAGCACTAACGTCTGTTTTTATTACTTTGTTCAGTTACGTGCTCATACGTCACGCGCAGAGGGGGGCGGGGGTGCGTGTGGGCGGAGCTAAAACAGCGCACATACGCAGCCTAGTGGCCAAAGAAAGAAAGAACCTGATTTATCTTCAGCAGATTGCGCACTACCTGACTGTTTTTGTGACATTTTCCAGTCTGTAATCAGTCCACATAATCAAGTTGTGTGGACTGAACACAGACGACTTATTAGAACATCAACAATTTAGAGTAATAACCGATCTGATTGTCTCATTTCCTTCTTTTTGTTCTCCAGTTAATGTAACCTTCATCCCTCCTAATCTATGTGTGCCATGATTAGCTATTTGATTTATTTCCGTTGTTTCTTTTAGTAGTTTGACTCATTCTCTCCTCTTCTATTCTCAATTACTCAGATCTCACTGGAACAAATGCTCAGTTCGAAAACTTATGAGTCTTTAATCAGAGTTTATACAAGTTTTGTGTAATCATCAGCAAACCTTTACCATAATTTTGTTCACCACTGTCATGAACAAAAGTGGATGGTTAACAATAGTCATGATGGATCATATAGCAATAGTGGAATTTTTAATAGTTGGAGTGAAAGAATAAAACATCACTTAACTAGCAACAGGAGAGTTGGTTTCCTCTTGCAATGACAATATTTATTACACATATTCTATGAGCTTCAGCCTAATATTAGCAAAGCTCGAAGCAACAAACATGTAAAGCTCCAAAAGTATGCACAAGTAGACCTAATGAATGTCTTAAAATAGTTTGTCCAACACAAAACTCAACATGTGGCGACACACCAAGTCATCCTACTTATCATCACCATCATTATCATCATTATTATTATTATTAATATGCATATGTCGCGGACATGAGTGAGCGAAGCTCATCAGCATCTCACCATGTCATTTAAGTCCTTCAGACCTTATTTTGAGTAAATGCTTCAGGGGAGCATTAGCATGGCAAAAACCTTTCAGCTTCTGGGATGGCTTCTTTATTTGCCTCTCACATGCCTGGAAAAGCTCCTCACCATCTAACCATGTCCTTTAGGTCCTTCAGACTTTATTTCAGTAAAATGGTTTTTGGGAGCATTAGCATGACTAAAACCTTTTTAAGCATTTTTGTTTTTTGCTTTTCAGTTCACCCCCCAATTACAGCCTTAACCCCCTGCCACTTTAAGCATTTTTTAAATGTAGATGTAAATTAATATTTACCTCCGCCAAGGAGGCTATGTTTTCGGTCGTGTTTGTTTGTTTGTCCGTTTGTCAGCAGGATAACTCAAAAAGTTTTGAATGGATTTTGATGAAATTTTGTGGAGTGGTTGGAAATGACAAGAGGAACAAGTGATTAAATTTTAGTGGTAATCCAGATCACGATCCGGATCCCGATGCTAACGCGTTAGCATGTCTATGGCATTTTCAATGTTAAAAGTTAGCATTAAGCAGTTGTAGCTGTCATCACGTTCGGGTGCATTTGTTTTCAAATTGTAACATTTCTTAAATTTATTTTTGTTTATATATTAATAATCTAATGATTATTATATACAATTTTAGAGAATGAGACAAAAAGAAATAGATCACTGTGCCAAGGAGGGAAACTCTTTAGGGTCAGTGACCCTATGGCCTTGTTTAGAGAAGTGTTTCATAAATGTTAAAAAATTCATATATTTGCAGTTTAGTTGAATAATAAATTGAATTTAGTCTCTTATTTGTTTTTGTCTATAAGCACATGCAATATCAATATCAGTGCTCAGATGACAGTAGTTTCTGGGAAAGGTGCAAGTTGCAATAAACTGTGATGCCAAGCGCTAAGGATACATGCTATCCAGTCACAGCAGATGAAACTTTTTTTACTAGTGAGCAAACATCATTGTTAGACTTTTTTAGGTTCAATGATTCCACAGCGTGTAGATGTTATGGCGTCAGTGACCCCATGGCCTTGGCGGAGGTTTGCACTCTCTGAGTGCTTCTAGTTTAAAATAGTTTTCAGCTAGTTGACAGAAGGGCTGTACATTATGGCCAAATTATCATATCTCAATATTGTCATATAAATTGTCATGTAAATGTCACATATACATGCTGTCCATATTCTTGAGCCGCTTAGGTGGCTAGGGAGAGTTCCCATGGGATAAAAAAGCTTTTCAACCTACCATGCCTGGTTCTCAAGACCAGGCACCTAAGTGGCTCGACTAGCTCATTTTTTTTTTCCTTTCAAGATATTTCGGTGTACCTTAGTAAACACTAGTAGAGTTCCACCTTAGATTTGGAATGTATAATAGAAGATATATCTTACTGAATTTTCCTATCAATATAATACATGATATGACTATGATTTGACACAAAGTGCAGCAACAATGAAAATTAAACATTCTTAAACAAATCAGTAATAATACCACACTCATTTTGCACTCATCATAAGGTTAGGATACTGTGTCCTCCAAAAGTATTGGAACACTTGGTATTTCAAACATTTAATTTGTTTAAGCCATTTCAAATGCAAGAAATACAAAAAATATAAAGAATAAAAATTTCTAAATTTATCTTCCTCAAACTCAAACTGAAAGCAAATCTTTAAAACTTGATAAAACCTGTAAATAATAATCAGTTTTATTGCCAGTTTTCTTTAGACAAGTCAGGGGATAGAAACATGAACAATATGTCTTGGACTTTATTTACATCAATTATGAAGAAATACAAGTTTCTTTCACCAAAATATCAAATCTAGGCTTTCATCTCAAATGTACTTTCTGTCAAATTGTAGCTGAACTTTCAGGTCTTCTTTTTAAGAAAATCCTCCTCTACACCACTTCATCAGGAAGCTGGATTTTATATTTTTAATTAATTTATATCAAGTTGTAGAGATTTGCTTTCAGTTTGAGTTAAGGAAGAAATTATTTGAAATGGAATAAACAAATTAAAATGTGTGAAATACCAAGTGTTCCAATACTTTTGAGGGCAATTGAGAAACACTGAGGAGTAGCATCTTACATCTCATATATAGTGCAGCAGATAACAGAATATTTAGAGTGGAATCCTGCAAATGGTGATACAAGCATCAAATTTGGCACAAATAATCCATAGACATGAACTCTTTAAAAAAAAAAAAACTGATTGGCCACTTGAATTTTCATTAGGCAGCCAGGTAGGGGTCAAAATCAGGGGTGGGCAACTTGTTCCAGAAAGGGCCAAGAGGGTGCAGGTTTTCTTTGCAGCCATTGATTCCACCAGGTGATTTCACTGATTATCACTTTGAGCAGATGGAATGTGGAAGTCACACATAAATTACATAAAAGGAAAAATAGCGAAAGCCATTGCTGTTTTGCATAAAGTAAAATATTCATTAAATAGTTATGGATTATTAACATTGTACAATTCATTGATTGTCCCATATTTAACTTATTGTGTAGAAATCTGGGGATCAACATATACGACTTATATACAACCTTTGTATATTCTGCAGAAAAGGGCTTTAAGGGTGATTAGCAACAGTGGTTTTAGAGATCCATCTAATCCATTGTTCATTAAGTACAGGGTACTTAAATTTCGTGATTTGGTCGATTTGAAAATATTACAAACAATGTACCAAGCTAATAAAAATGCTTTACCAACAAACATTCAAAATATGTTTGAGAAAAGAGTAAGTAGTTATAAATTGAAAGGAATAGAAGTCTTTAGAAAAACCAAGATTTAGAACCAAAGTAAAGGAACAGAGTAAATGGTGTAATATTATGGAACAATCTCAACAAAGAAATTAAAGAATTAAGGTCGCTTAAATGATTTAAAAAACGTATTAAACTAGATGTATTAAGTAAGTACGAAACAAGTCAGTGGGCTGTAAGGAAGTCAAAAAGGTAATTTGTTAATAATGTTTAAAATGTTTTAAGTTTAAAAATGTAACCTGTCAGAGATGTAATCTATTAAATAATGGTCATAATTATGAAATAAGTCAGTGGTATGTGACAAGTTAAAGAAATACAATCTGTTAAATAATGTTGAATAATGACGCTGGATATTGAAAGATTGTATTGTAAAAAGGGGCAGAAAATATAAGACTTGTTCTTCTCTCTGCTCCTTTTCATTCTGGTAATTGAGATGCTTTATTTCTGCTTTTCTGTTTTTTTTTTCTTTTAAATGAATGAAATAAATATTGAAGAAAGAAAGAATCAGTTAATCAGTGAAATCACCTGGTGGAATCAGTGGCTGCAAAGAAAACCTGCACCCGCTTGGCCCTTTCTGGAACAAGTTGCGCACCCCTGGTCTAAATAAAAAAGATGCTCCAATCACATAGAAAACTACACATTATTTGTCTGATCATAAAGATTCCAAAAAAGGTATAGTTTGGACAATCTGTGACTGAATGATATGGAGTTATGGGGTAAAAGCAGGAAGAATGGTGACAAAGTTCAGTTTCAGTTTGTACAGGGGTCAAAAGTTAAAGTTGCTCCATTAATTTTGTTGGGTATTTTCTCCTCCAAACATTTTTAAACCTTTAACAAGACAAACAGAGTCAAGAAACACCAGTGAGACAGAAAGTCAAATATTACGCGCGGAGTGCGGCCAGGCTGTACACCAAGGCTACACTAAAGTCTGGCCTGCTTTTCCGCTCTTTTTATTAAGAGACGCCCTCATCACATAAACAAAAAACTTGTCCTAAGGGTGGGGGTGATGACGCAAGACAAGTTTCTTCCCGTAACATAAACGCATACGTCAATAAGTGCAGCTGTAAGGAAGGACACTTTCTTTTACACAGGTCAGCACATCTCGTTCGTCTGTTGCAGTTATCAGCTGTTCTGCATCTGCCTGAAGTGTCCTGTCCTTCACACTCCTTCACACTAAGCACCACATCACAACAGTCAAAACGTTCTCTTACTCCCAGTCGTTAAGAGGCTGCGAAAACAAAGTTATATTATAATAATAAGTACATCCAGCCCTTCATTCCCAGCTCAGATTGACCCCAGAGTGCTAAAACAAAATTGAATTCTCAGGCTTGGTTAAGACAGGTGCAAAACAGCACAACACCGTTCTCATGAGAAAGAAGACAAAGCTAAAACAAGGTTGAATAACACATACATTCTCAGGGTGAAGTGCAAACAGCACAACACCGTTTTCATAAGACAGAAGACGAAGGTACAAATGTTTAACAGTGATAACATATATATATATATATAAAATCCTTAACATTTCCCACCTGTTTATCACCTGTTAAACATACAGTAGGCATCACCCAGCTTAGTTAGTTAGTTTATTAACTTAATCTATTCTGTCCACGTTTTTATTAATTGAACACCACCAACAGATGGAAGATTCGAATCCAGCTGCTATTTGATCAACCAGTTTATACTCGTCAGGCACTCCTCTGGGGACTCCTATTGCGTCAATATATGTTGGATTTCCTACTCCTTTCCAATCTCTTTTTACTCTATGTCTGGCTATGCCTTTCTGCCAATCCTCAGGAATAAGAGAGGCTGCATATGTCGTAACGTCTTCAGGGGTCATGGGTAACAATAATGATATTAATGCACAATAACCTGACACATTTCGTGGCAGTCTGTCAAAGATTCTGTTATCACCACACCACCACCATACATCACTCCTACCGACTGGTATAAATGAACTGTTTTTTCTGTATTATTCGACTACACCACTTGTCTTATTACTTTTTCAGCTAAAGCTTCATAGGCTAAGAGTGTGTTAACTCATCACGTCAACAGTTCAAGCTTGAACTGGAGTTGTGAGCTTTTCAATATCATCATAATTCTCAGTACAGTCATTACAGTTTTCTCCACTAAGGTCTGACTGTTTCAATGCTTGATATTTTGGCATAGTTTGTTGGAAGGCCAGATTACACTGTACAAATGTATTTGACACCATTTTGCCAACCATTGTTTTGATATAAGGGATCACACAACACATGCAAAGTCCAATCAGAATTAGGACTATAATAACTGGTGTCACCATTTTCAATAGTAACTGCCAACATGGTCCTGAAGTCAACCAGGACCAGGGATTCCACCGGTTCACGGCTAGGGTGTCTTTATGCATTGCATCACGAAGTTTATTCAGCTCTTCCAATGCGTCCTGCATATCCACTGAATGAATGGAGTCTGGGATGAAAGTACAGCATGTTGTGTTCAGCAGAACACAAACTCCTCCCTGTGAACCAGTAAGCAAGTCTAAAACCATGCGATTTTGCATCACCATGGTACGTAAAGCATCTATTTCAGTGTTTTGAGCTGCTACTATTTTTTTTAGTTACATTCATGAACAGACCCAATCGATAATTCAGAGTTTCAATCATTAATGAATTTTTTCCCACTCCTATCCAGGGGAACAATGAATGTGCTATTTTATCTCCTACAGACCACAATTCTTTGGTCCTTTAGTACATCCGAGCCCCACATGTGATCATGTGGTAACACATCTGGGTATATCAATCTCCTCCGTCTGGTGCTGCCATTCTTCTCTGTGGAGGTCCTACCACATATGTATGGTCAGTCACCTGGGTAGGTGCACACACACCACCCCAATTTGGTGGGAGACTCATGTACAGTCTGGAACCATAAAGCCAATAGATGTCATCATACACCGGAGTACCATTTATAGGTGGTAGCAAAAACTTACTAACATAAGCACATAATTCATCCGTTCCCCATGGACAGGAGCCTGTATAATTACATCCCCGTCCAATGTGATGAAGATAAGTACCATCCACATATTATGTTTTGGTTAGGCTTAAATTATTTGATAAAACATACGTTTGGGTACACAGACGTTTCTTAATTTTACCTACATTTTTATTCCCTGTCCCGTAAAAGCAAATTGGGAATGGCCGTTGTGATGACAATTTAACGTGATGATATTTTTGCATTTCCCTTCAGTCTAGTCAATGGAGCAGCACTTGGGCACGCTTGTACGTCCTCTGTTGAAATCCCTATCATATAAGTGGTTGCACTGAGGCAAGTGGTGTTACATCTTATCAGATTTGCTGAGAACTGCTGCCCCCGAAATACAGTTTGATTATGCATCCGTATGATAAGACATTCTGTCACCCTAGCAGGGTACGGTTTAGCCGCCAGAGCTGGGTGTGTTGAGGATATAGGTATCTGTGAACAAACATAACAATTAGTAACGTAATTCCATTCCACCAGGCCAGGAATCCGAGGAGCACGAAACACACTAAGATCACAACGCAACCGGCTGCCCTACCAACAGTCCGGCAGCGGCGGCGCTGAGCACGCCGCTCCGGGGTCTGCTGTAGTTCAGTCATGATTGCTAGGATACAGTGTTGTTAACCACCTCACCTAATAGTGCAAGGATCTCCCTGCTTCACTGGCATTGAGACAATCTATTGCTAATTAAATAGACTCCCTTTGTAGCCAGACTTCCCCTTCCACTGTGGAGGCCGCCAACACACGCTGTATCTTACAGTGATGTATCCACGTTGATCTCTCCGCTATCTTTACTGCAGTTGGTGTTGTTAACAGCACTTGGTATAGACCTTCCCAACGAGGACTGGACTCTGATGAACACCCAGTCTCCTGGCTAGACTACTGGAAGGCCGTCCTGTGGAAGATCAAAATTATTCGGCAGTAAATGTGTTTAAGTTATCTCTTTCTGTGTTAATGTCTTTTTCATAAAATTTGCTAATGTTTGTTCCTCATCTGCTGTTTTAGTATCCATGTCAAAATTGGTAGACGATATGGTCGTCCATAAAGTATCTCAAATGGTGTTAACCCTGATGGTGTTGGTGTTATTCTCATATACAATTTTACTAGGTCCAACATTCAATCCAGGTTTGTTTTGTCTCTTCTATACATTTCCTTAATCTTATTTTTATTGCGCCCTTTTATGTGCCCTTTGTCCTTTCCACTAATCCGGCACTGTGTGGTTGATAAGCACAATGATTTTTGAGATTGACCTGTAGCGCTTCTCCTACGTATTGCACTATTGTATTAACAAAATGCGCTCCATTATCTGAATAGACTGTTTCTGGTATTCCAAATCATGGAATGATGTCTTTGCACAATGCCTTAGCCACTGTAAGTGCACCTGCATGTTTTGTAGGGAACAATTCTACCCATTTTGAGAAGGCATCAATTATGACTAAACAAAATTCCTTCCCTTCATGTTTACTCAGCTGTATATAATCCATATGAACCACTTGAAAGGGATATTGTGGTGTTGGAAATTTACCTCTTTGGGGTCTCAAATTGCCTTGTGAGTTGTGTTTTGCACATGTCATGCATGCTCTACAATGCTGTTTTGCATATGCATCGAACCCATAAAGACAAAAAATAGATTGCAATTGCGATATCATACCCCCTGATGAGACATGCGTCACGCCACGGCTCATAATAGCTGCCCATTTAAACATATTTTTTTTTGGCAATATGGGTTTCTTTTGTGGTCATATCCGGAGGGGTGTCATATAGGAGAAAAATAGATTGAGCTGTTGCCGCCTTTGCGGTTTTGTCAGCAACGTCATTTCCTTTTGAAACACTGTCAGAGCCTTTGGTGTGAGCCGCACATTTGCATATAGCAATTTGGTTAGGCAATTTCACAGCGTACTGAAATTTTAGTAGATTTAATCTCAATGAGCTTAACAGTGTGTGCGGATCTGGTACACATGGTGCTCTTTTAATCACAGCAGCATTTACTGCCTGCAGATCTTGAATCTATCTCCATCCCACTGAGGGCGGAGCCTTTTTTTACAGGAAATATGGGTGTGTTACATGGTGAATCTGGACATGGCACTATTACTCCTGCTGTTAATAAATTCTCTATTACCGGCCTGATTCCTTCAATTGCATCAGGTTTCAATGGATACTGTCTTACACATGGTCTGTATTCTGTTTTTGGTCTTATAACTACAGGTTGTGCATTTTTTATCAGTCCTACGTCTGAAGGACCTGTTGTCCACAATCCTGATGGTACAGAAGAGAGAAGATCATCCTCTTCAGGACTCAACTGAAACACTCAGGATTGTGAAGTGGACACATTAATGTGTGTTCCAGCTGTCAGCACCAATGAGACATTAACTGGCACTTTATACAATTTAGTTGATGGACTGAACTCCGTTCGTGGTCCAACTCTGCTCCAATCAGTGGCTGACAAAGCTGTTATGACTGTCAGTCCCAATTCTTGCCATTCTGTCAAATATGGTTTACAAAGTGACACATGTAATGGCATACCTGTGAATCTCAATTTTAAAACATCTTCAGTGGCACCTGTTACTGTTATGACAGCTGTTGAGTTGCCATCATGAATCAAATCGGTCATTGTCAGCTTCACAGGTGAAACATTTTTCAATTTGTTTTCATACACTGGTGTTCCTGGCAATATGCCACTATGGACTCTAAATACACTCTCAAATCTGCATCTAAACTCTATCCATGGTTCTCCTTCTTTCTGAGTTGTCCTGGTAATTTCAGTATAATTTATCTTTGGTCCTAACACACCTTTTGCACGTGTAATCGTAGCTTCCACTCTTGTTTTCAAGACTAGATCATCATGTGTCAGTGGTACGCCTTGTTGATCTGCAGGATTCCAGTCTCCACGTACCTGACTCCATTTAGGGCCACATGCTTTCATCCACACCTGTTGGACTTCAGGTCCATTAAGGTGGTAAGATGTTCTAATGTTTTCTATATCCTGCATAAATCCCTCAATGTCGACATGTGGCGATGGTATCATGTCGACTGCTGCTTTGATATCATCAGCATTCCATGTCCGATATACGAGCATGGTTGATCGCTGTCCTGCTGTTCCTGCACGAGGATTTGGTACTTCTATCATAGGATAGGCACCTCCCTGGTCACTGTGTTCCACCATGGGAGGGGCTGTGGGCACTTTCGCTTGACTGCGTGTTTGTGGTTTTTCTGGTTTTTCACTTTTTACCTTAGGTTTTACTGCTAAATCATACTGTGGTGGCGGTACATCGTCATCCTCTGGTAGAGGAGGATATAAAGGTGTTGTTGTCACCGACGATCCAGCCGGCGGTGATTGTTGAGGCTGTTCTGGTTCTCTGTGCTGAATTATCACATCTTCTTCTGCCTTACCTACAGCTTTCTTTTTCCTTGCTTTCTCTAATCGTCGCTTCTCTGCTCCCTTCTGTCTGTTCTCTGCTTCCTCCTCCCAAAATGCCACTAAATCTGCCCCTACTTTCTGCATCTTTTTCTCATCACCTTTATGTTGCTGTTCTAACTCCTTCTTCAGCTTCTGTATACTGATCAGGTTCAGTCGTCCGTCAAAGTCATGTTTATTAATCCAGGTCTCCAATTTTTGTTGGTCTTGGATTTTTTTTTGCTTCCATAAATTTCCAGTCGTCAGTTGATAAATTTTCCTTATTTATAGACGTCTTACCCCCCATTTTTATTATCCCTTGTTATAATTTGGACTTCAGACGGGGGCACACCTAGGGTGTTCTAAATCTGAAGTTTTCACACTTTCTTTGGACGTGACAATTAATTTGCCGTCGTGTGGTTGATTCCTTTCACCTCCCCGTAGGAAGCGGAATCACTTGCCTGCTGCTTCCACACACACGGTTGTCACTAACGTTGTCCAAAGTATTACACACACACAGTTTTCACACAGTTATTTACACTTGCGCAAAACACTATTTACACATAGAAACACTCCTAATAATCGTACGCGTATTCTTATGCCAGGGGAGCTCACCCTCCTGTGAAATTTAACTAATGTCCTGCATTAGGGGACTCCGCCGTCCCTGCCAATTTAACTACTTTTTACAGTGCACGTATTTCTACCCGGGATTTCCTTTACGTATTAAAACAGAGGAGTCCGTATCCTCCTTCCGGAATTTAACTACTTGCGTCCCTCGCAACCGTAGAGGAGTCCGCCCTCCTTACAGAGTTTAACTGCTTTGCATTAACAGACGATTCTGTATCATCGCTTACGGAGTTTAACTGTTTTATGTGATCACTTTTATCCCCTACCGGTACGCGTATATAAACAGAGGAGTCCGCACCCTCCTTACAGAGTTTAACTGCTTTGCATTAACAGATGATTCTGTATCATCGCTTACGGAGTTTAACTGTTTTATGTGATCACTTTTATCCCCTACCGGTACGCGTATATAAACAGAGGAGTCCGCACCCTCCTTACAGAGTTTAACTGCTTTGCATTAACAGACGATTCTGTATCATCGCTTGCGGAATTTAACTGTTTATGTGATCTGATCACCACTCACTCAGTACTGTTTACAAAGAAATTCTACTCACTGACTCGACTTCCTGTCTGTCTTCTTCGGGAAAATCTCGTCAACCAGACGATGCCAACGGTGGTCGACAATTGCAGACACGATCAATCGATCGGACCTTGGCCAAGGATTTACGTCTGGACTTGACGACCTCCGCTGGACACCTCCGGTATTGTTGAGCTCCCGGACGAGCCCCCAGTCAATGTTGGGTATTTTCTCCTCCAAACATTTTTAAACCTTTAACAAGACAGAGTCAAGAAACACCAGTGAGACAGAAAGTCAAATATTACGCGCGGAGTGCGGCCAGGCTGTACACCAAGGCTACACTAAAGTCTGGCCTGCTTTTCCGCTCTTTTTATTAAGAGACGCCCTCATCACATAAACAAAAAACTTGTCCTAAGGGTGGGGGTGATGACGCAAGACAAGTTTCTTCCCGTAACATAAACGCATACGTCAATAAGTGCAGCTGTAAGGAAGGACACTTTCTTTACACAGGTCAGCACATCTCGTTCGTCTGTTGCAGTTATCAGCTGTTCTGCATCTGCCTGAAGTGTCCTGTCCTTCACACTCCTTCACACTAAGCACCACATCACAACAGTCAAAACGTTCTCTTACTCCCAGTCGTTAAGAGGCTGCGAAAACAAAGTTATATTATAATAATAAGTACATCCAGCCCTTCATTCCCAGCTCAGATTGACCCCAGAGTGCTAAAACAAAATTGAATTCTCAGGCTTGGTTAAGACAGGTGCAAAACAGCACAACACCGTTCTCATGAGAAAGAAGACAAAGCTAAAACAAGGTTGAATAACACATACATTCTCAGGGTGAAGTGCAAACAGCACAACACCGTTTTCATAAGACAGAAGACGAAGGTACAAATGTTTAACAGTGATAACATATATATATATATATAAAATCCTTAACAAATTTAGCTCCAGCTGTATTTGTGCAGAATTTGATGCTTGTATGACCATTTGAAGGTTTGTTAGTTTAAAGATGTGTACATAAGCCAACCCGAATTAAAGGACAAATGCTGCTTTTAACAACCTGGACCTCATTTCTGACATAAAATACGGTCGTTTACTCACCAGTATAAGTTTGATGTGATTAGAAGTCCATAGTTCAAACAACATGCTCAGTTCAAATCTGGAGCAAACATTATTCTTCTTCTACTAAGGTGGATTAGAACTTTTTGTGGTACACAGCGCAAACTACTGGACAGGAGGAACCTAGCAGTCAATGTGACTCACTGATTTGAAAATGCAGCTCTTTCAACCAGACGTGTGGTGCTGTGACATGTCAATCATTTGTGTCCAATCAGATTTCAGGAGAGTCCAGTGAAACCCCGGCCTCCGCTCTAGCTCCACCCATGCCAGGAAGTGTTTGACATTTGAACATTTTTTTAACAAAACTTTATTTCAACAAATGCAATAACAAACGAACAAAACACAAGGGCAAAGAGATATACAAGAAAAATAAAAAAGTTCAAGTTCCTTATGGAGGTGTCAACATTTTTTCTGTGTTCAACAAAATAGTTCATTTTCACTTCACGCTTTCTTTACATTTGTAATTTTTTTTTATGATTGAGAAGTTGTGCAACACAGTGCATTTTTTTTTAAAGATTAACGATAAACACACAAAGTACAAAGGTATGCCAGGGGTTAACGAATAAAGAAAAACATAAAATAAATAAATATAAAAAAGATAACCTGTCAGCACTTAAAATATTTTAGAGTATCAAGTACATTTTGAACATGCATTTTTTTTCCTGAAAATTTACATTTACGAATATGAAATTTAGGAAATATAATTAAGAAATTTATGAGATAAAATTCTTTCTTTTTAGAGTTACATACATTATAGAAACCAAAGAGCACATCAGAGTACATCATTGGCCTGAGAACAAAAAGAGCAGCTGCAGTCCATGTCCTTGTGAAGAGACTTTTTTGCAGGGTAGCATCTGTGGAGAAGTTTGAAGCACACATCTCGAACTTTGTTTGTAATCAAGTATTTATGAGATAAAGTCCATACAGTAGTCCAGTTAATATCAGGCACAAACACATTTGAACATTTCCTGTTTCACTGTGACTGATAAATTGGCATTTCCTGTTTGAGTGTGAGCTTGCCACTGACTTCCCGTGAGATTCCATGGGATCTCATCTGTCAATCCAGGAAGTGTTTGACATTTGAACATTTCCTGTTTTACTGTGGATTTCAAAATTGTGGCACTTCCTGTTTAGGACGCCCTGTACCATGAGTGACCTTCGCGCCGCTGCGTGCCATTTCGCTCATATTATTATTATTATTATTATTATTATTATCATCTATGCCTGTATGCTGGAATAAGGGACAGAACTCTTCAAATTATTGGTCATTACTTTCGATTTCAATCATATTCACAGGGGAAATGATCGTCCACAGCCTTTGAACTGGAGGTTTGTGCAGTTTATAGCTGCACATGAAGGTGTTTTTTGGCAGAATCACAAAGAATAAAGTGGTGTGCACCTGGTTAAAAAAAAAAAGACCATTCAGGAACGGCACAGGCAAGTGGTAATATCGCTGCCGATTTGCTTCAGAAATACTGGCCAATGAAGTATCCACTGGGTCATTTCTGAGGGGAATGATTAGTCAACACCAACCCCTTTTGATCAGTCCCCCTGCCTTCACTGCACATGCGTCATTTTGGATTTATATAGCGCGTTTCCATCTACATCAGACGCTCAAAGCGCATAACAAATAAAGTCTCACATTCACCCCAATGTGAGGGTGCTACCATACAAGTTACTCACTATACAGAGGACGGAGGACCTTGCCCTCGGAACCTTAGTGAATTTCCGGTCAGGCTGGGATTTGAACCAAGGATCCTCTTGTCTGGTCTCAAGTCCAGCGCTTGAAGCACTAAACCATCACTTCCCCTAAAGTCTACACAATTGGTCCCCCCCAGGTTGTGAATTCTTAATTCTTGTAAATGTAAAGGTTAATGTGTACAGAGTAATAACTTACTTTCCATTTACTTTGGCAGACTGTAAACTACACCCTTCATCATTTATTTAATATATTAATGTGGCAATCTGTTTTTGTTATGATATTAATAAATTAAAAGGATCTATTACAGTCTTCATTTTTCAATATATTAATGTGGCAATCTGATCATACCAAAATATTAATAAATTAAAAGGATTGACTACACTCATCATTTTTTAATATATTAATTTGGCAATCTCTTTTTGTCATGATATTAATAAATTAAAAGGATCTATTACTCTTCATTTTTTAATATATTAATTTGGCAATCTCTTTTTGTCATGATATTAATAAATTAAAAGGATCTATTACTCTTCATTTTTAATATATTAATTTGGCAATCTGTTTTTGTCATATTAATAAATTAAAAGGATCTATTACACTCTTCATTTTTTAATATATTAATGTGGCAATCTGATCATGTCAAAATATTAACAAGGATCGACTACACTCGCCATTTTTTAATATATTAATTTAGCAATCTGACTGTGTCATAATATTAATGAATTAAAAGGATCTATTACGCTCGTCATTTTGGTAAAACTAGCGGGTTAAGTGCAGTCCTTCAAGTACTGTTTAATGGCCTCCATCAGTTCATTGTAGTCATGAACAGTCTTTCCGTCATCCAAAACTCTCTCTTCAGTGGTGTCCATTATCTCTCTCTCTCATATATATATATAATGCTTTCTTGAGGTTATTAAACAACACTTACAATCCAGCATCAATATGCCATGGTCTCCAGAAAATCTACAATAACCTCCCATTTCAGTTCTCCAACTAATTTCGTCCTACCCCCTGCAAATCACTTTTTGAGTCCTTTCTTTCTAACGGGAGAATTACTATTAATTATTACTATTTACTTTAGTACTTCATTCAGGTGCTGTACTCCTCCATAGTTTCTGCCCAGGTGATCCTGTGTTTTACACTGTCTACCTGTCTTGCACCTGTTGGATTCTGTTATGTGAGTCTTGCAATATTTGTCTTGTCTTTTGCACTATTAGATACTGTTATTTTATATATATATATATATATATATATATTTAATATCTGATTTGTGTTTTACCTGCTGTGTGTTTTGCACTCGGGTTATGTATGAAATGACATTTTGTTCATCTACATGCCTGTATGGAGCACCATGACAGTAAAGCTGACTTTACTTAATTTTACTTTACTTTACACCCTGTGATAGACTGGCGTCCTGTCCAGGGTGGACTCTGTCTCTCACCCTGCGTCTGCTAGGACAGACTCACAACCTTCATGTCAGCTTCAGTTTACAAGTTAACCCTCAAGCGACTGAGTGCAGTAATTTATGACCCCGGGCATATATTCTTGTGCACCATTTTTCTAATTTTAATTAGAAAAAAGTTTCCTAAAATGAATTTTTTCCTACAATTGCTCATAGAATTTTGCAAGGATCGGCCGATCTGTGTGGCAAGTATCCAAACTTTGGTTAGATTACTTTTTACTTAGATTACTTTCTACTTTTTTCAACATAATAGTTTCAGATGGTATTGTAATTTGTCAACTCTAATCATTATATTGTACTGTTATGCAAGGAAGCATGACCAACAGACGTAGAATAGGAAGATTTACAGCTACAGCTGCAAGTGTTGAGACTGATTCTTGATGCCCAGAGTGAGGATGAAAAGGATGATGGACAAATAAGAGTGAAATAAACATGAAGAACCCTGAAACAATAATTTATATAGAAGTACTCCAATATGAAGTCAATGGGGTCATAAAATCACTAAAATAGCTTGGGCACTTGAAGGTTTAAGGTGGCAACTGTGGTGAGAAACATGATGCCAACTACATGGGCAAATACAGGACGAAATATATAAGAGAACCATAAATGTATAGAAAGTCTACTTGATCGATGATGCCAAAGCTTTTCATCAGGACTACGAATTTGTGATGGAAAACTCACAACATTGTTCCGGGACTTTTTTCAACTTTTGCAACGCCCCTGTTTTGGAACATTGCTCCTGAGTGTGTAGCAAAAAGAAAGTGCCGTGTGCTGTGATTAATGGGCTTCATTACTTCAACAACTGTTCAAAAAAAATAAGTTTTGAAAGTTCCCAGGCTCCAGTCAGTGTAGATTCCGTAACTGCATTTGCATATATGTTGCTCGTTTATAACATGACTAAAAATAAAATTACCTGTTACTTTCAGGAAAAGTTAAATGTCTGAAATGTGTGCATTTTTTTAAGGCCATGGCTAGTCACATGGCTGCCGTGTCCATAACTCTCATTTGGCTATTCGCACGGCAAGACCCTGGTGGCAAAGTCGGGAACTGTGAAGGTGCTGAGCCAACGTGCGAATAACTCTCATTCCGCTATTCGCCCGGCAAGACCCTGGTGGTGAAGTCGGGAACTGAAATGTTGTCGCATCATTTTATATTAAGGAAGTTTCAAACCAAAAAAACTAGAACATAAAAAGAAAGAGCACCCCCTGAAACCTAGAATTAAACTGTTGAATCTTTAAAATCAGCGACTTACTGGTAGTTGTGTATCTACTGTCAGTGGCGTATGCTTGCATGTAAAAATAAAATAAAATAAAAATAATGGTAATAATAATAATGATCTTTATTTTATTGAGGGTTTACAGTTAAGAGTAGAATGCAGACTGACAACAACCAGTTTAATTAATACTAATCTTAAACCTGGCCCTCATTTTGTTATGAAGGAGGGTAAATGAAATGGATGATTACATATTAAAATTAAACATACAATTCACAATAAGATATGCACATTATACCTACAGTGTCAATATAATGTATAAAAGCATGGTAGTTGCAGTATATAAGATTAAACATTTTACTGTAAAACTGTCATAGTAAAACTTTAGGTAGACATATAAAACTGATAGGTTTTTGTTGTAAAATCTTTGAGTCTTAGCAGTTCTAATATTGACAGGAAGATAACTGCATAATACAGCACTATATGGTAAAGCTTCTCGTGTCAGAGTATCAAAAGAAAGTGAAGGCCTATTCTTAGCCTTTTCTTACAGGATGTATGATATTTAAATAATTTTACACCAGTGTAATCCTTAGGGATATAGTAAGTCCTCTTTTAAATATCATTTTGTGATGCAGACTGTAGAGTAGATCTAGAAGTGTGAGACATTTTCACTTTGATGCTTTGCCACGCTCTTTTCGTTGTATGTATGATGAAATCGTTGGGGTTTATGGGGTGTACGGGAGGGGTAGCACCTCTGACGAGTGAACAGTCACACCTTCGGGTGGTTCTCTCGCTTTGGTCCCCACCTGCCCTCAACTCACACATGTGGCTCCAAGTAGCTGTTTGCATGCGACAGCAGCCAAACCCCGGAAGCAGCTTCAGCTGGCGGGCAAAACCATGTGAGGATAGCCGATGGGTCTTTGACCCTCGGTGAGATAGGGCTTGCCTACCTATGCATGCGAAGAATAGACACTGGTGAACTCTGTGGAAGAAACCATTATGGTTCAACGGTGAGGAAGGCGGTTATAGCAACGCACTGTGGAGTGTACAGAGCAAGATGAGGCACGTAGGACATCTTGGTCATCCACTGCATCCGTCTCCATCTCCAGTCGTCTCGACTCTACAAAAAGGATAAAAATAGGGGGCAAGATACTAAAAAAAGAAAAGAATGGAGATCATCTGATTCCAAGAATAATGGAACAAAAAACAAAAGATGATGGAAAGCCAAGCTAATGGGTTTAAAGAAAATATGAATGATCCTTTCTTGGATGTTGTTTATGGTCCTTTCCAAATTCAGAACAGTTTGATGCATAAAGGACCATAAGCAACATCCAAGAATGGATCATCACAGAGACAAAATCAGAAATTCACTTCTAACTAAGTGACAAGATCTGGGAGGCTGGACACAGACCAGAATACAGGAACAAACTCAACACAAGAACAAACACAACGACAATGCTGACGGTCAACGCACAAGAAGAGATCTTCCAAAATTACCATTGTACCCTGAAAGCATATACATAAAATATAATGGAGAAAACAAATAGTGACAGCAACAGTGTAGCTTCCCGTGGTGGGTTAAGTGATCTTGTGATCTGGACACACACACACACACACACACACACACAATGCTTATAGGTGTGTTTACAATAGGTGTGCTGCTTGGACGGAGGTGACAGTCTGCTCGCTGATGTTCTCTTTTCTTCTCCAACATTTCAAATTAATCTTTTATTCTCCCCGTTTGTCTGAGTCCGTGGAGCGGAACATTTCAGCAGACATGTTGCAGCAGTTGGTGATTAAAGAAGAAATGCTCCCTGAACAGCAGGAGTTGAATCTGAGTGTCGACCAGAAGGATGTTAAACAGGAACAACAGGAAGTCTGGACAAGTAACGAGGGACAGCAGCTTCACTGGCTGGACACTGAGAAGACCAAGTTCCGTTTTGCTCATGTCCCTGTGAAGACTGAAAATGATGATGAAATACCACAGTCATCACAGGTTCTTCAAAACTCAGACATGCAGCCGTTGTTGGTGATTAAAGAAGAAACTCTCCCTGAACACCAGGAAAGGAATCTGAGTTTTGACGAGGAGGACATTAAAGAAAAAGAGAAGCTGTGGATAAGTCAGCAGGGAGAGCAGCTTCAGCAGCTGGAGGAGGCAGATCTCACCAAGTTTGGTTTCACTGCCATCTCTGTGAAGAGTGAAAATGATGATGAAAAACCAGAGTCATCACAGATTCATCAAAGCTGACAGACAGTTCTGGAACTGAGACTGATGACTGATAAAAGCTTTAAATATGGAAAAGCATCTGGTCACATGAACAGCTCAGAGCAACAACAGGATTGGCAAACAAGAAGAAAACCATTTAGCTGTTCTGATCGACGACAAATACTGAAACAGAAGGACACTCGGCTGGATAATCCACCAGATCAGCATAGTTCTGATTCTGGACTCCAGCAACAACAGCATCAATGGGCCAGAAGAAACAAACAAAACTACACCACAGTAAATTGGACCATTGAAGAGAAGAAAAAGATCTTTCACTGCTTCACTTACTCAAGGCATGAGAAGTGGGGCAGAAAGAAAAAGGCAGTATTTGAGGAGCGCATAAAAGAAGCAGATTCACCACAAAAAAAGAAAGAAGCCACCACAACTGCAAAACTGCAATCAATCGCCTCACAAATCGCAAAATATCTGACAGCAGAGGAAATAAAAAAAATAAAGGAAGAAGCCCAAAAGGAAGTGATAAAAGATTATCAGTTGATGGATAAAGAGAAACAACTCCAGTTTGAAAGGAGTCAGTGGAAGAGGGCGGAAGAGTGGATACTGCTGTGGGCAATGGAATATGCCACAATAAAATACACCAAAAACCAGACAAAGAGATCTAGAGAATGGCAAAAAATATTCCACCACCACTGCCCAAGTAAGAAAGACATCCCAAGTAAGACTCTCACCACCCAAAAATCCAACTTTATCACACAAAAACATTTATTGGAGGATGAAATAAAAGCGATGCAACAGGAGGTTGGGCAAATGATCAGAGACGGCATCTGCCCTCTGACGCAACCCATTGCACCACCAAAAAATGATTGCCCTCAAAAAAAGTACATCCCCAAAAAAACAAACCATCCACTGCCCCCAGAAAAAACTAACCATTCACTGCCCCCCGAAAAAACTAACAACTCACTGCCCCCGAAAAAACGAGCAACTCACCGCCCCCTGAAAAAATGAGCAACTCACTGCCCCCCAAAAAAACGAGCAACTCACCGCCCCCCGAAAAAACGAGCAACTCACCGCCCCCCGAAAAAACGAGCAACTCACTGCTCCCCGAAAAAACGAGCAACTCACTGCCCCCCAAAAAAACGAGCAACTCACTGCTCCCCGAAAAAATGAGCAGTTCACCAGCTCATCTACAATACAATATACAGGTGCACACAGACCCAGAACAGCAGGAACTAGAAGAGGAATTGGCAAATAAGATTGAAGAAACAAGAAAAATGGACATGAAAGAGCGCCCAAAGCTGACTAAACTAAAGGAGAATATAAAATTCAAAAATATCCTGCAAAAAGTTAACATAGGACTAACCAAACTGGTCCCAAAAGGAACCACACTGAGAGAGTTAAACTCTGTAAATTATGGAGCGGCATGGTATATACAAAGTAAATTAGCCCCACAAGATTTGGAGAGAAACGGAACCACAAATAAGAAAAAGAATACCATGCCACGATGGAAAAAGAAATGACAACAAAAAAATCAGCTGCCTAAGAGCAGAGACCTCCCAAATGGCCACATTTTTGGGAAACAAAAACCACAAAAAGAATCTTCTTAAAAAAGTAAATTGCATTAAAAGAAAATACAATGTTGAAGACAAACAGCTAGGTGGAAGGCTGGCTGAACATCACGCCTTAGTAAAAGCTTTTGCAGCACAAATTAGGAACAAAGACAAGAAAATACAAGCAAAACAGATAAACAAACTATTTGCAAGAAACCCCAGACTAGTGTACAGAAAGCTGGCAAACGACACAATAGAAATACAACAGCCACCTGAGAGAGAGGAAATTGAAAAATTCTGGAGACCACTCTTTGAAGACCCAAAACAACACCAAGAGACTGAGTGGATTGAAAAAATAAAACAGAAAAACAAAGACAAACAACAAATGCCAGCAATTGTAATCACTGAAGAGGACATCAGAAAGAAAATGAGTGAATACAGTAACTTCAAGGCACCTGGCATCGACAAAATCCCAAATTTTTGTCTGAAAAGACTGACAGCATTACACCAACATTATGCTGTGACTTTCACAAAAATATTAAACGGAGAAGAGGACACACCAGACTGGCTAGCGACAGGGAACACAAGCCTAATTCCAAAGACCAAGGAAACACAGCTTCCCAACAAGTACAGACCCATCTGCTGCCTAACAACAACGTACAAATGGCTGACAGGAATCATAGCTGATGCCATTTATGAACATCTTGACACTGGTGGCTACCTGGAAAATGAACAGAAAGGATGTTCCAGAAGAAGATTAGGAGCTAAAGACCAGTTACTGACAGACAAAGTTATCCTGGAGGATTGCAAAAAAAGGAAGAGGAACCTCAGCATGGCTTGGATTGACTACAAAAAAGCATTTGACAGTGTACCACACACCTGGATCATGAGGTGCTTAGAACTCTACAACATCAATGAGGAAATAAGATCTTTCCTGAGAGCACAAATGAACAAGTGGAACACCACCATCACTCTCAGTCACACAGAGGGACAAATAACAATCCCAGAAATACGAGTTCAGAGAGGGATATTTCAGGGAGACAGCCTTTCGCCTCTCTTATTCTGCTTAATCATGGACCCGCTCAGCAAAACCCCGAAGGAGCATGACATCGGATATAACTTAAGCAGAAGCAGGAAAAAAAAATCAAAAAATCTTGTGAACCATCTGCTGTTCATGGACGATTTGAAACTCTATGCCAACACAAAAAAGGGACTCAGTCAGCTCCTAAAAACTGTCCATAAGTTCTCAAAAGACATTGGCATGGAATTTGGACTGGATAAATGCTCAAAATGCACAATGACAAAAGGTAAAAAGACAAAAACCGAAAACATACAATTGGATGAAGGGAGCTACATTGAAGATCTGGCCGTAGACTCCACATACAAATACTTAGGAATCGAACAACAAAATACAATTGAGCACAAGAAAATGAGAACAAAAACAACACAAGAATACCTAAACCGCTTAAAAAAGATCTGCAAAACACAGTTGACACCAAAGAACAAGATCACAGCCATAAACCAGTTTGCAATACCAGTGGTGACCTATGGGTTTGGCATAGTAGACTGGCCACAGCGTGAGCTTAATAAGTTGGACACAAAAACCAGGAAGATGCTCACCCTCCACAAAGTCACATACAGAAATCAGTGCATGGACAGAATATATCTCCCTCGCAGAGAAGGCAGTATGGGTCTCACTGAAATCAACCAGGCCTACAGATCATCGATAATAAGTATTGGACAGTACTTAAAGAGCTCTGAAGAAGAAATCGTTGCATTCTACTAAAAAGACATCAAAGATAAATGAAAAACCAAACACACATACACACACACACACACACACACACACACACACACACACACACACACACACACACACACACACACACACACACACACACACACACACACACACACACACACACACACACACACACACACACACCCCATAGTGGTATGAGTAGATTCAGAACCATTATCTATTTGCGTTCGTTTCATTGGTGAAACAGGATTGTATGTGCCATTCATTCATTTTCCATACACAATTACTTCTATTAAGGGCCACGGGGGACTGGAGCCTATCGCAGCAGTCACAGGGCGAGAGGTGGAGTATACCCTGGACAGGACACCAGTCTATCACAGGGCCATATATAGACAGACAAACACAATAACACATACATATGACCAAGTTAAAGGTTCCAGTTCACCTAACCTGCATGTCTTTGAAGGTGCAAGGAAACTGGAGCACCTGGAGGGAACCCACATGAACACAAGGAGAAAATGCAAATTCCACACAGAAAGGACCAGGCAGAACTGATCCCAGCATCCTCTTGCGGTGAGACAACAGTGCTAACCACTAAGATAAGGTAAGATAAACTTTATTGATCTCACAGAGGAGAAATTCACATGTTACGTCAGCTCTTAAAAAACACACAAGATGGGTGCAAGTAGAGGAAAATGTTCATCAAACAGCATGTGCAAGGATAAGCAATAGTAATAATACTTGTAACAGTAGAGGACATACGAAAATTAGGTAGAAATAGAAAATGTATGTATGTATATATATATATATATATATATATATATATATATATATATATATATATATATATATATATATATATATATATATATATATATATATATATATATATATATATGTCTATACACACATATACATATACACACATGCACACACATACCTATACACATACACATATACATATGCATGTATATATGTACGTACATATGTAAGTACATATGTATATATAAACATGATTGGGATTGAAAAGGAGATAGGAGCATCTTATTTACAATATGTGAGATGGAGTTTAGGTGTGGTGACATTAGTGCTGGGATTTGTAAACGAATTGTTATTGCACATGATTTGTGGACATATTAATATTGCACGTGATTGTGGACAGCAGCAGTGAGGAACGACCTGCGGTATCGTTCCTTCTTGCACTGAGGGTGCCTCAGTCTGTCACTGAACGAGCTATTCACCTCCACTACAGTCCGTTGCAGAGGGTGAGAGGAGTTGTTCATGATGGATTTGAACTTGGTTAACACCCTCCTCTCAGCCACCTCCTCCAGAGACTCCAGAGGACAGCCCAGGACAGAGCTGGACTTCCTGACCAGCTTGTTCAGTCTCTTTCTCTCCCCCGCTCTGTGCTGCCCAGGGCCCAACAGACGACAGCATAGAGGAGAGCTGAGGCTACAACAGATTCGTAGAAGGTCTTAAGCAGAGGCCTGCTCACTCCAAAGGATCTCAGTCTCCTCAGGAGGTGGAGGCGACTCTGGCCTTTTTTGTACAGGGCGTCGGTGTTGTGAGTCCAGTCCAGTTTGCTGTTGAGGTGAACACCCAGGTATTTGAAACTGTCTGTCCACAGCAAAAAAAATGAGAGGCTGAGATGTGGTTCAATAAACAGGCACAAGTCAAAAACACAGTGTTAGGGCTAGCAGAGGCAAGGCATAAACAAGGTCAAAAAGGAGGCAGAGTCAAAATACAAGTAGGCAAAAATGGAACAAGGAACTAGGCTGGAAAGTTACACGAAATCAACAATCTGGCAGTGAGCAGTGAGACTGTGAGGGTTTAAATATGGAGGAGACTAATCAAGGTGATGTGAAGCAGGTGTGTGGAAGGTTCTCGAAAGGGGTGTGGTTTTGTGAATCAAAGAAGAGGGAATAAAGGCAAGAGAGTGTGAGAGGGCAAAACAAAGTGGTGCAAAGCAAGAGAAGTGACAGAAAAACTAACTGTGAAAAACGTGACGTGCTCAAGACAAACAGTTAACGTCAGCAAAACAAAAGGGGCAAAACTAAGAAATAACATGACTTGTCGAGAAAGGGGAAAAAACAAGAAACCTAGTAGTAAAACAAACTAGGACTAATAAATGCGATAAATAGAATTAAACTAAGACTAAAGCAACATAAGGCACCAATAGTGAAAGCAAACAATAAATAATACAGCAAAACTATATATATGGCCAGCAAATGATACACAGAAGATAAAAGAAGCAAAACCAGTAATTAACTGAGCATGAGCATGGTAACCTGACATGAACATGAAACAAGACCAAACATAACCTAAGCATGATTATGATACATGACATGGCTACAAACACAAAAGACTTAGAGAAGGGAAGTGGAGAAAAGTCTAGCATCATAACAGCTGGCCCAAAAGGGCCGGACCATGACAATATTGTCCTCAAATGTTGCTAACACATTTTACCCTTGGGGTAAATCTGACCTCAGGGATATTTGTCTCCAGAAAAGGATTTACAGAAACTTGTTGACCATGGTTTTTGAGTCAGGGACTTTGTTTATTTGTTGAATACATAAATAACCCCTAGATAATGACATCTTGACCTGTCCTCTATAGCACCACCATCAGGCCAAACCTTTAAATTAGAATTAATTTATCTTGAAAGGTTTTCATCTAGGCAGCACGGTGGCTTAGTGGTTAGCACTGTTGCCTCACAGCAAGAAGGTCATGGGTTCAATTCCCGTGGCCTTTCTGTGTGGAGTTTGCATGTTCTCCCCGTGTTTGCGTGGGTTTCCTCCGGGTGCTCCGGTTTCCTCCCACTTCCAAAGACATGCGGGTTAGGTGGATTGGAATCTTTAAAAATTGTCCTTAGGTGTGCGTGTGGGTGTGTCTGTTTGTTTGTCTATTTGTGGCCCTGCGACAGACTGGCGTCCTGTTCTGGGTGTACCCCGCCTCACGCCCTATGACTGCTGGGATAGGCTCCAGCCCACCGCGACCCCTAACTGGACTAAGCGGTAGAAGATGGATAGTGCAGTAGATAAGAGAATATTTAGAGCGGAATCCTGCAAATGGTGATAAAAGCATAAAATTTGGCAGAAATAGTCCTCAGACTATCCTCTTTTGAAAAAAACGATTGGCCACTTGAATTTTCAGTTGCTCCAATCATATTGAAACCTATGAGACATTATTTGCCTGATCATAAAGATTCCAAAAAGGTATGGTTTGGATGGTCTGTGACTGAATTCTATGGAGTTATGGGATAAAAACAGCAAGAATGGTGACAAAGGTCAGTGTTGGTTTGTACAGGGGTCAAAAGTTAAAGTTGCGCCAGTTTTGGTAAAAAGTGATGCAAATTACTAGTTGAGTTAACATGGTTTTAAAAAGGAATAGTTTGGACCATGTATCATCCTTACTTATGTTACGGGGTAACACGTGTCACATTTTAATGCCATAGGTATTAAAGGCACTGCGCTGCGGTGGTTTGAATCATATTTGTCTAATAGATTACAATTTGTTCATGTAAATGGGGAATCTTCTTCACAGACTAAAGTTAATTATGGAGTTCCACAAGGTTCTGTGCTAGGACCAATTTTATTCACTTCATACATGCTTCCCTTAGGCAGTATTATTAGATGGTATTGCTTAAATTTTCATTGTTACGCAGATGATACCCAGCTTTATCTATCCATGAAGCCAGAGGACACACACCAATTAGTTAAACTGCAGGATTGTCTTACAGACATAAAGACATGGATGACCTCTAATTTCCTGCTTTTAAACTCAGATAAAACTGAAGTTATTGTACTTGGCCCCACAAATCTTAGAAACATGGTGTCTAACCAGATACTTACTGTGGATGGCATTACCCTGACCTCTAGTAATACTGTGAGAAATCTTGGAGTCATTTTTGATCAGGATATGTCATTCAAAGCGCATATTAAACAAATATGTAGGACTGCTTTTTTGCATTTACGCAATATCTCTAAAATCAGAAAGGTCTTGTCTCAGAGTGATGCTGAAAAACTAATTCATGCATTTATTTCCTCTAGGCTGGACTATTGTAATTCATTATTATCAGGTTGTCCTAAAAGTTCCCTAAAAAGCCTTCAGTTAATTCAAAATGCTGCAGCTAGAGTACTGACGGGGACTAGAAGGAGAGAGCATATCTCACCCATATTGGCCTCTCTTCATTGGCTTCCTGTTAATTCTAGAATAGAATTTAAAATTCTTCTTCTTACTTATAAGGTTTGAATAATCAGGTCCCATCTTATCTTAGGGACCTCGTAGTACCATATCACCCCAATAGAGCGCTTCGCTCTCAGACTGCAGGCTTACTTGTAGTTCCTAGGGTTTGTAAGAGTAGAATGGGAGGCAGAGCCTTCAGCTTTCAGGCTCCTCTCCTGTGGAACCAGCTCCCAATTCAGATCAGGGAGACAGACACCCTCTCTACTTTTAAGATTAGGCTTAAAACTTTCCTTTTTGCTAAAGCTTATAGTTAGGGCTGGATCAGGTGACCCTGAACCATCCCTTAGTTATGCTGCTATAGACGTAGACTGCTGGGGGGTTCCCATGATGCACTGTTTCTTTCTCTTTTTGCTCTGTATGCACCACTCTGCATTTAATCATTAGTGATCGATCTCTGCTCCCCTCCACAGCATGTCTTTTTCCTGGTTCTCTCCCTCAGCCCCAACCAGTCCCAGCAGAAGACTGCCCCTCCCTGAGCCTGGTTCTGCTGGAGGTTTCTTCCTGTTAAAAGGGAGTTTTTCCTTCCCACTGTAGCCAAGTGCTTGCTCACAGGGGGTCGTTTTGACCGTTGGGGTTTTACATAATTATTGTATGGCCTTGCCTTACAATATAAAGCGCCTTGGGGCAACTGTTTGTTGTGATTTGGCGCTATATAAAAAAATTGATTGATTGATTGATTGATTGATTTTATAGAATCCAATAGACGTAGACCTTGTTTGACCTTTATGTTGGAGACCAGGCATTCAACACTGTCAAAACTATTCCATTTATTAATCCTATTAGCTCAACCAATAATTTGCATCACTTTTTCTTAAAATTGGAGCAAATTTAACTTTTGACCCCTGTACAAAATGAAACTGACCTTTGTCACCATTCTTGCTGTTTTTATCCCGTAACTCCATAGAATTCAGTCACAGATAGTCCAAACTATACCTTTTTGGAATCGTTGTGATCAGGTAAATAATGTGGAATATTTTTCAGTATGATTGGAGCATCTTTTAATTTTGACCTCTGTGTAATTCTCCAATTGACCCCTACCTGACCACCGATTAAAAAGTCAAGTGGCCAATCATTTTTTTTTTAAAGAGGAGTGTCTAAGGAGTATTTCTGCTGAATTTGATGCTTTTATCACCATTTGCATGACTGTTTCAGTTATCGGCTGCACTAATCCAAATCTTCTCAAATTTACTGACAATATTAATGACCACAAAAGTTTGAACTCTATTGGTTTTGGTGATGATATGACCTTTCCTGCAGCACCACCATCAGGTTAAACTTTCAGTTTTAGAGTTAGTGTATCTTGAAAATTTTTCATCCAAATCTTTTCTAATTTGGGGTGCACATTCATGACTCCCACAGAATGAACCATACTGATTGATGTTGGTGACTACCCCTTTCCTCTCAAAACATATTTATTTACTTATTTTATCTACTTTTTTTAAACAACATATTTGTGGTGAGTCACCATAAAGTCTCATTCACCCCCACTCTTCTTATCCTGACTTGGGACTGGCAGTGGCAGAGTTAAAGTTTTTATTGTTTTTGTTGTTTTTGTGTGGTGTGTGTGTGTGTGTGTGTGTGTGTGTGTGTGTGTGTGTGTGTGTGTGTGTGTGTGTGTGTGTGGTGTGTGTGTGTGTGTGTGTGTGTGTGTGTGTGAGGGGGTTTACATGTTTGAAAATTCACCCATTTGTGAAACAGAAAATCATAATGAGAACACCATTCAGATATTCAGAACATGGAACAGTTCTTTGAACTGTTTATTATTATTATTTAGTCTTGTTGATTTTGTCATCTGGTTATTGTATTTTTCAGTCATTTGTCAGTTCCAGTTTAGTTTTGTCTTAGTGTTTACATTCTTATTTTTCCCTGATCAGTTCTCATGCTCATGTCTGATTTAGTTCCTGTTCATTGTAATATTATATTCGGTTGTAGCTGTGTTCATTGTTCCCTGTTATTCCTCACGCCCAGCTTACTATGTTCTCTCCACACCCTGCACCTGTCATTATGTCTTTGTCCCTCACTTTGATTCAGTTTGTTTCGTGTTTCCATTTACTCACACTCTTGGCACCTGTTCTCTTGGTATCTACAACACTCCACTTTGTGCAATCCCTTCCCCACTATCTTGCCCATGTAAACGCTTTGCCCACTAGCCACACCCCTTTCTAGATTGTTCCTCATGTGCACCAAATTAACATCTGCTTCACATCACCCTGATTTGTTTGCTCCTTATTTAAACCCTCTCAGTCTCACAGCTCACTGCCAGTGTGTTGTCGCTTCTTGCACACGTACTAGCCTTTGTATTTAGTCCTGATTGTTTTGCCTTGCCGTGTACCATGTTTTGCTCTGTCATCCTCGACCACACCTTTTTGCCTCATCCTTGAAAACTGTGTTTGCTCGTGCCTGTGAACACTGCCAGAATATGACTGCATTTTTGCTTGACCCCTATTGTGCCTCTGCTCCGCTGACTGACCACCTGTGTACCGAACCAGAGCCTGGAATAAAGACCATGATTTCTCACATGCCTAAACCAAGTCTGAGAGCCTGCTTTGCAGGTCCAGCTGCTCCTGGTGCCAGGCAGCCGCCCGTCATGACATCTGATCCATTATAACAAGATGTTTAAATCTATCATAAACATACGTTTACAGCTGCTTATAAAGAAGGAATGAACATGCAACTGTTTTACCAAGGTATTACAATAAAAACATTACAAATACTTACCTTTTAGGCTGTTCCAAATCAAATATGTTCTCCACCTCAGCGCACGAGACAGAGAGAGGAAAAAGGTCCAGATGAAACAGTCTTCTGTGATTCCAGAAGCGATTAGAGGTGTTTTCAACTGCCAAACTGTGACAGAAAATGATTAATCCGTTACAAAATCATTATTTTATATACAGTGTCACGACAACATGCGTGAGAGGGCAGAGCCAAAATAGCCTGTCCAAAATAGCCTGTCCTGTCCTCGTAGCTGCCAGGTGCTGGGATAATGGGCTTTTAACAGCCTTGTCATCACCACAAACATGCCTCTAACATCCTCCTTAGCCCTTGTAGTATCTTGTACACAAACTGCCCCACGCTGTTGTTGCTAAATTTTGAACTTCTTGAAATTAGCGCCATGCTCAGAGATGAGCCTTGAACTGAATATTCTGCCTCTCAGAGCCACTATTCTCCCACAGTTGTTGAATAACTGGACTCGTACAAAACCCCCCCAAAAAAACCCAAAAACATACTACGTGGCTCATTGTTCATCCTTCATTATTCGGTGGAACCAGGGCTTTACAAAGAGTAGGACGCATTCCTGGGGCCAGCCCGAATGTTTAGCTCATGTTCAAAACATTCAAGGTGCAGTCGAAGTAGAAAATTATCAAAGGGCAGTCGAAGGGCATTCTGACCGTGGTCTGACTGTATTCTAAGTATCCTGACGGCATCATTCCAAGCATTCTGATTGCGTTCAAGGGGAGATCGAAATGGTCCGGCATGTCAAATCCTGCCAGTCAATGTCCCGAATGCACCACGGATGAGCCAGACTGCACCTCCAGTTAGAGCCCTGCATTGGGACTGGGTCCCGCAGCAGGCGGGAGCAGGTGGGTAAAAGAAATACAATGAGTCACAGTCAACAAAGGAAAATTGTGTCAAATATGCGGTGTCCACATGCTACTTTCAGCCTAAATAACACCTTTTTAATCTAACAGGACCGGCAGCAGGCCAGCACTCTCAGGCACATATATGACACTGTCTATGACACAAAGAACCCCATGAATCTCTTTAATAATAGCCTACACATGATGTGATTTGCCAGGACTAACTTGTTGGTTCATCATTCTACAGAGCTAATTTCCTGGAGAGCTCAAATCATGACTTGATGTCTTCAACATGGCTGACTGCATATCTGGTGGGGCCTTAACCCATTTTGATCATATTAGCAGTGCTATGTCTATAATGCTGTTGAAGTGGTGAAAGGGACCATATTATCTTTCCATTTTTGGAAGGGAATGTGTCTGCTGGTGGTTGAGTGACAACAGGAGGGTCAACCCTCAAGAATGCCTCAAAATCAACATAATCCTCTGTCTCAGACACATTCTACTCTATGTCATTTTCACTGTCAAAGAGCTGTTTTATAACATCACTGACACTAAACATTTTCCCACAGGACATCTGAGAAAGAGAGAGACAGAGCGTGCAGATTGCAGTATACACAGAGCACAATGAGGAATGACTTGGATAGAGTGCTGCCCTGCAAGCTTTTATATGTTTGCTCCTTACCTATTTTGCATTAACTACCAATGTCCTTGCAGGAATACCCCACCCTCCACAGCGTGGAAAATATCAGTTCTACCTCAGCAGGTGTGAGTAGTTGGTCACACATTGTTTCCACTCCCCCATGTTATGTATCAACTCAAAAGTATCAACTTCGCACCAGCAGGTGTGGACATTAGTTCATACATGGGTCACACACAGACACGTTTTACACAGCTGAAACAGCTCGGGGTCAGATTGACCAGCACATTGATAACGAGTATTCTGATGTCCACTAATCCAGATCTGGATCACCTCAAAAATTCACTGGAGTCTTCCATGCTCTAATATCTATCTGTGGTGCAAATTTGGTGAGAATCTGTGAAGTAGTTTTGATGTAATCCTTCAAAGCCTATAAAAAGTGAATCTTGCTCCAGAATCCGGATTCGGATCTGGATTACCTCCAATCTTCAGTGGAGTCTTCCATGCCCTAATATGTATCTGTTGTGCAAATTTGGTGAGAATCCGTGAAATAATTTTTGACGTAATCCTTCAAAGCCTATATAAAGTGAATCTTGATCCAGAATCTGGATCATCTCCAAACTTCAGTTGAGTCTTCCATGCCCTAATATCTATCTGTTGTACAAATTTGGTGAGAATCCCTGAAGTTTTCACGTAATCCTTCAAAAGTTATATAAAGTGAAATCTTGATCCAGAAGCTGGATTCCGATCCAGAACACCTCCAGAATTTATTGGAGTCTTCCCTGGTGTAATATGTATCCGTTGTGAAAATTTGGTGAGAATCTGTGAAGTAGTTTTGATGTAATCCTTCAAAGCCTATAAAAAGTGAATCTTGCTCCAGAATCCGGATTCGGATCTGGATTACATCCAAACTTCAGTGGAGTCTTCCATGCCCTAATATGTATCTGTTGTACAAATTTGGTGAGAATCCGTGAAATAATTTTGACGTAATCCTTCAAAGCCTATATAAAGTGAATCTTGATCCAGAATCTGGATCTGGATCACCTCCAAAATTCAGTGGAGTCTTCCATGCCCTAATATCTATCTGTTGTACAAATTTGGTGAGAATCCGTGAAGTTTTCATGTAATCCTTCAAAGGTATATAAAGTGATTTCTTGATTCAGAATCTGGATTTGGATCCGGATCACCTCCAAAATTTATTGGAGTCTTCCCTGGTGTAATATGTATCCGTTGTGCAAATTTGGTGAGAATCTGTGAAGTAGTTTTGATGTAATCCTTCAAAGCCTATAAAAAGTGAATCTTGCTCCAGAATCTGGATTCGGATCTGGATTACCTCCAAAATTCAGTGGAGTCTTCCATGCCCTAATATCTATCTGTTGTGCAAATTTAGTGATAATCCCTGAAGTTTTCACGTAATCCTTCAAAGGGCATATAAAGTGAAATATTGATCCAGAAACTGGATTCGGATCCAGAACACCTCCAGAATTTATTGGAGTCTTCCCTGCCGTAATATGTATCTGTGTTGAAAATTTGGTGAGAATCGGTGAAGTAGTTCTGACGTAATCCTTCAAAGCCTATAAAAAGTGAATCTTGCTCCAGAATCCCGATTACCTCCAAACTTCAGTGGAGTCTTCCATGCCCTAATATCTATCTGTTGTACAAATTTGGTGAGAATCCGTGAAGTTTTCATGTAATCCTTCAAAGGTATATAAAGTGATTTCTTGATTCAGAATCTGGATTTGGATCCGGATCACCTCCAAAATTTATTGGAGTCTTCCCTGGTGTAATATGTATCCGTTGTGCAAATTTGGTGAGAATCTGTGAAGTAGTTTTGATGTAATCCTTCAAAGCCTATAAAAAGTGAATCTTGCTCCAGAATCTGGATTCGGATCTGGATTACCTCCAAAATTCAGTGGAGTCTTCCATGCCCTAATATCTATCTGTTGTGCAAATTTAGTGATAATCCCTGAAGTTTTCACGTAATCCTTCAAAGGGCATATAAAGTGAAATATTGATCCAGAAACTGGATTCGGATCCAGAACACCTCCAGAATTTATTGGAGTCTTCCCTGCCGTAATATGTATCTGTGTTGAAAATTTGGTGAGAATCGGTGAAGTAGTTCTGACGTAATCCTTCAAAGCCTATAAAAAGTGAATCTTACTCCAGAATCCGGATTACCTCCAAACTTCAGTGGAATCTTCCGTGCCCTAATATATGTATCTGTTGTGCAAATTTTGTGAAAATCTGAAGTAATTTTGATGTAATCCTTCAAAGCCTATATAAAGTGAATCTTGATCCAGAATCTGGATCTGGATCACCTCCAAAATTCAGTGGAGTCTTCCATGCCATAATATGTATCTGGTGTGCAAATCTGAATACACAGTTTACCATCAGTAGTCATAGACATGCCTTTAATCACCTGTGTGACTCTGAAAACCTCTGAACTCCACATGGGTCCAAACGTTTGGAACAAACAGAACTCCTGCCCAAGCCCACACATGCATCAACTAATTTCTCATTTTTTCTAATTTCGCTGTTGTGATCTGGTTCGAAGTGACCCAAGGTCATGCACATCTTCAAAACCCTTTGAGACAGTTACATATTCAAAAGGAAACTAGAGCACTGCGCTCATAGAGCACAAACGTCCACCACTAGTTTCCAATTCCACAAAAATGTTAACTTGGAAAAAGATTTCCGGGTCAAAGTCTTGTTAGAAGTGGCTTTTCATAAGCTAAATTAGATGTGATCAAATGTCAGGAGTATGTATTTAGTTCATGCACTTGAATTAAAGTTTTTGTGGTGTTTTCAGGTTTTTTTTTTTTAAACTTTTTTGGTTTCTGAATTCTTTTCAGATAATTTTCACAGAATATTGATTGCCTCTGCTATGTACAATTTGTCATTGCTGCTTTTTGGCACTTGGCTTCTGACTAATAACTGGAAGGTAAACAAACAGGCAGAAAATTGTAACCTCCATCCAATTTTGGTGGTGTAGGTAAATCCGAAACAGAAAAATGAGAGTGATTGAGGCACTTTTAATTGAGATAAAATGCAAAATGTACATCAAAGGGTCTTTTCAATATTAAATTTAAATGTCCACAAAATACACAATCCGGATCAGACCCAGATCAAACTTTGTCAAGCAATAGTCAGTGCCAGTCTGCAGCTCACTTTCAAATATGAGAGTGATTGGGGTAAGTTTGATTAAGATATAATGTGAAATACACATTAAATGGGGTTTTCAACGTTAAATTTAAATGGTCACAAAATCTTTAGAGGAAATCACAGGGCACAGTGAATCAGTAGCTATACCTACAAAAGTACATGTATATTTACAGCAGTTATGCCATATTTTTATGCATAAAGACATCCCCCTTATAAATTAGTGGATACATTAAGGGTAAAACTAAGTGGCAAGTGAAGTCATTTTTTTTCCTATCAAAGTAAATTTTGTGGATGTCAGTGTCATTAGTTAGAAGACTAACCCATCCAACTGATGAACATGTGTTATGTCTTCTCCAGATTATCAGCTATTTTATAACATGACTCGTGTGTCACATGCACCCGGGGCACAGCGAGTCAGGGCACAGTGAATCAGTCTAGAAAGTGATTTACTAAGCCCCAGTATCAAGTGGATGACAAATATTACTTGTTAAAGCTCATACATTTATTTTTCTATTAATTATTTCTATAATTGGTGTATATAAGCCACTGTTTTGACATTTGAACAGAAATTATGACAGCTGTATTATAGTTTCTAAAGGAATTATATCACTATAAAAGGCACTCACACATTACATAGCTGGTTTGCTTGATTATAGTTTGTATATGCATCATCATATATTTAATAATTTTGAAGAAATCTTTATAATCATGTGTTTTTTCATTACATTCTAAGTTGATTCACTGTGCCCTGGACACTGATTCACTGTGTCCTGTGAATTAGAGTCCGGGGCACAGTGAATCAAAAATTTTAAAATTGATTTGAAACACCTGTAAATTACACTTGGGGAGACATAAAGAACAGCCTTACAAACAATAACTTGCTTTATTAAATCCACAATATAATGACCTAAACCTATGCATAATGTCAGGGCCGGCCCAAGACTTTATGGGGCCTTAAGCAGAATTTCATTTGGGGGGCTCCCCTACCATCACCTCAGCACCAGATGCCTCATTATTCCATAGGCTACACTGTTATGTGTGTAACGTACCCACAATCATTAGCATTATTTGTAATTATCTTACATCATACAGGTGTCATTCTTGTTTTTAACCTTAAAGGGGTAGCAAACTCATAAATATGTTTTAATTAACTTCTACATACAGAGTGATGTATAAGTATGGCACATTAATTTAACTATTTGAAAGTAATATCAGCAAGCAGGAGACTGCATTTATAGTAAACACTTTAGTTTAATTTCTTTCAGATGTGCAATGGTGTGCAAAATGTTCAAAATCCAAATACAAAATAGAATCAAATGACATTCACATTATCTTACAGAAAAATAAAGTTGTAATCAAAATTAAATACTTAAATAATAAATACAATACTTAAATAATCTCCAAAATGAACATAGAAATCCACAACATAACAGCAATGTGTGTGCATAGCAATGCACAGATTGCACTGGAGGCTATTGCTTTAACTTTGGCCTGCAAACCATTGAAAGCTGAGCTACTTTTCCCCACCTTTTGCAACAAATTAATCTGAGGAGTTGATCTGCCCTGCTGTTTAACTCCAAGTTTTTCTTGGTAAGGAAGACTATCAAATGGCTTCGCCAAAATCCGCTCCACAACATTCCAATTGTCTGCCATTATGTGCAGCTTGCTACCTAGCTAGCTCGCTAGCTGGGACTGGAACGAGGCTCGTGTGAATTTTGCCCGCCTGTGAGTGCTTTATGACGGTGGAGGAGCTCAGCAGCACCCGCTGATCGGTAGGGACAGAAACTGCGATAGAAGTCAGTCTCCAAACACAACCAGCTACAAAAAAAAAACACCCGAAATAGAAGCTCGATTTGTCGCTAGTCGTTTTTAACAAAGAAAATGCCGCTAAGAGAATTAGGAAAGTCTCCGCTTCAACTCAGAACAGAATGAAAATGCTCCCGGATGTTTACACCAAAAGATCGCTGATTCGCTCATTTCGCTGTCAATCAAAAAGGGATTCAGCCTCAGACAGATCATCCAATCATCATGCAGAAGCTGAGAGTCCGGGCCAGCCGAGGCCAGCCCACTGCCCCATAGACCCCCAGACACGCTGAGCGTCCGATGGGCGGGACAAAGCCCAGCATTTATCCAATGACTCGTCTCGTTTCGCTACATGCTTTGTGACGCTCAGCGTCCACACTGTTTAAAGCGCTGTGAAGCTGCGGGTTTGAGTGAGAGGAAAACCGCATCGTTGCCAGTGATAAGAAGCTGATTCTGAACAAAAGTTGGGCGCGTTGTAGCGCATATTTAGTCAATGACATGTACACACAACAGTATATATTTGATCACTTATTTTTTGACATTTTAGGGGAAGCTGAGCTTCCCTTGCAGTCTTAGAGCAATCGCCTCTGACTTTAAGACACCTAAAGCACTTTACACTAAACGAATGGAGCATTTCGCAAATAATGACAACAAAAATTGTAATATTGGACATGCAAACCTACTTTTGTTTTTTCTCGTCTCCAACTTCTTTTTTCTTTTCTCCGCTCCAGAGGGATAATTTCTTTTCTTAGACATGACTTACACTCACTTCATTCCTCACGATTAGTCGTCGACCACCTTACCCAAACGGTGCATCTAAATTTGCCCAACGGTGGCAGCAGCCAACAGGAGGCATCAATTAACCTAGTATTGGTATTTTGTCAAAGTGAATTTTTTTTTCGGGTGTAATTCAATTTCGTTTAAATTATTCAATATTATTTCAATTTCATGTCTATATTTACTTTTTTATCACGTCTCGGTGCTCTCGGGGCCCCCTGGTGGCGTGGAGGCCCTAAGCAACCGCGTAGTTGGCGTATGCCTTGGGCCGGCTCTGCATAATGTGTTTATACTGCCACAAAACATTTCTGATCCACTGTGCCCCGACTTCCCCTAATCTGGATTAGATCCGGATCAAACTTTGTCCGTCGATAAAGAACACCATTCTATGGAAGGCTCTCAAATATTAAATTCAATCTTTTTTGACAGAGTTATGAATATTTGAAAATTTATTCAGTGTTAAGGACAGGGATTTTTCCAGTTTTCCAAGATTTTTCCTGGCTTTGGCCTTTGACCTATAAACTTGAAAACCTTATCAGTTCTTGCCTATCAGGATATGAATCTTCAGTAAAAAAAAAAAAAAAAAAAAAAAAAAAATCATAACGACATATGAAAAAGTGTGGGCTCCAGGCTGTTCACAAACAAACAAACAAACAGGGGTGAAAACATAACCTCTGCCAACTAAATTGGAGAAGGTAATAAAGTTCAAGTAGTAGCCTGTGTCAACTCAAGATGGAGACAAAAGTCCAGATGGTACCAGTAAATCCATGCTGCAAAATTTTTTGGATTGAGACAGACTGATTGATTCACTGTGACAGATGTCCTGTCCATGGTGTACCCCACCTCTCCCACTATGACTGCTGGGATAGGCTCCAGGTCCCCGTGACCCCTAATTGGAGTAAGTGGTTGAAGATGAGTGAGTGAGTGAGTGAGTGAGTGATATAAAGGGCTACGTCTGTCTGTCTGTCTGTCTGGGATAAACTCCCAAACTATAATATGTAGCCCTAAAAACTATATATTCTGAATCCTCATGACATGGGGAACAAACTGGTACCTTTATGTAAGACCATACAGTGTTGTACCATGTGCGACAAACTCCCAAATTATAAGATGTAGCCCTAAAAACTATATGTATATAATGAGAATCATGACATGGGGAACAAACTGGTACCATTTTTTTAAAAACGTTGAACTGAAAATTACCCCAAAAATAACCATTTATGTAAGACCATACAACCTGGTCTCGCGGCAAGTTGTGCTTCAGCAACACGAAATATACATTAATCTATTGGTTTGTGATATTGTGACAAAAAGTGTCTCATTTTTGTCACGGCAGCACGAATTCATTCTCATTCATTCTGTGATGTCTGCATGAAATTAAAAGTGAAGTTGGGGGGGGGGTTGTTGTGGTTATGGTTAGGATGGGGGGAAGGAGTAAGATTAGGTTGTGGTTAAGGTTAGGGTTGTGGGTGGGAGTAGGGTTAGGAATAGTGAGTTAAAAAAGCTACATCACGAAAAGTTTACTCATTTCGTCATGGGAGCACGAAAAAAAAACAAAAAAAACAAAACAAAACAAAACGTGAGACTGGGCTGGACCATGCAGTGTTGTACCATGTACAATAAACTCCCAAACTATAAGATGTAGCCCTAAAAACTATATATATATATTCTAGATCCCCATGATATGGGGAACAAACTGGTACCATTTTTTTAAAAAGTTGAACTGAAAATAACCCCCAAAATAGCCATTTATGTAAGACCATACAGTGTTGTACCATGTCTGATAAACTCCCAAACTATAATATGCAGCCCTAAAAACTATATATATTCTGAATTCTCATGACATGGGGAACCACTGATTGAATTTTTTTAAAAGTCAAACTGAAAATTACCCCCAAAATAGCCAGCTGTGGGTATGACCAGGCAGATTCAAATTTCCAGCCCTGTATATGTGTTGGCCATCTCTGTTTATTTAATCCCTTTCTACAGCACACTCAGCACAGCTCAGCCACAGCACACTCTGCAAAACAACAACATGCTTAGACTGAGGCTGTGGGTATGACCAGGCAGATTCAAATTTCCAGCCCTGTATATGTGTTGGCCATCTCTGTTTATTTAATCCCTTTCTACAGCACACTCAGCACAGCACAGCCACAACACACTCAGCAAAACAACAACATGCTTAGGCTGAGGCTGTGGGTATGACCGGGCAAAGTCAAATTTCCAGCCCTGTATATGTGTTGGCCATCTCTGTTTATTTAATCCCTTCCTTCAGCTACTTTATGTTCTCAACTGTTAAGCACCTGACTGTCCTGTACAACCCAGTTTGCCTTCCTGTCTGAATATGTTAATTTTATGTTTGTAAAATTGCAATGTGAAAACAGTGAAATACACCACTACCTCAGTTTTGATTCATTGATATTTACATTTACTGTTACCTACCTTTTGTGTGTAATTTTGTTATAAATTTGATTGCAAAACAAAGTCTGCATGAAGGACTTCAAATGTGTTTGTCTTTTAACCCAAGTAACCCACTTAGTGTGGGGAGTCCACCTCTTATAGTTCTGCTGGACAAACTTTAGCCCATTAACTATTATATATGTGTGTGTGTGTATGACAAGACCAAATTCTAATTGCAGTTTGTGGACAGCAGACACGTCAACGAGTAAGTGATTTTTTTAATATTCAGGAGAATTAGATTTATGATTAGCATATTTTCGAAATAATTTTCAAATGAGTAGGTGCTTGTTCAAAGGAGTTGTTCATATCCAGTATTTTGTATTAAATATTAGATAATATCAATTAATAAAATGCATATTGAATCAGCGAAGATGCAAAATGTACATGCAAATTTAATAAAATAAATAAATTCAAGTTTTTTTCATGGCTGCAGAGGTGGTAGGAGAGAGGGATAGAAGCTGTAGAACAGAAAGGTGGTTCATGGTTTTTTTCATGGACACTGCTTCCTTATGCTGCAACACAAACCGGCTCCTCATATCCTGCTGCATGATGGAATAGAAATCCGTGTTACTTTTTCTTGCCAGGTTCACATCAGGCACACCAGGCTGTCTGGCAGCTGCCGGTGTCGGTCTGCAGCTGGGAACCAAAGGGAATGTGCAGGATTATGGAAATCTATGTAGGCCTTGTTGTCCCTTTCATACCTCAGCTGACTGTGTGTGGTTTCCATTCCTCCCATAAAATAAACATCTGTCGCCAACAGTTGAGAGTTGGAACAGTTTGGAACAGTTGAGTAAAGCAGTTGAGAGAAACATCTGAAAGATGGATGACAGCATCCTTCTCTCAATTACATTAAGAACGTAAAGGTGAGTTCTTGCAGATCCAAGTTTACGTCCATCTTGGCTAAAATCACTCAACTCTAATTTTCACATATTACATTTTACTAAACAATGTTTCTATTAAGTTAGAATACGCTAAACTCAACAGGAACAAGCTTGACAAAAGTTTAAATTTGATCACCAAAAGGCCAAGCCTGATTTTTAAATAATTTTCAATATTTTGGATTATTGGCTTTTTCCTTGGTCAACAATCATGTGGTCATGGTGGTGAAGTACTATATTAAAGGTGACTGATGTCACATTACTCCTTGTATGTCATTCCTCCATCTCCTTTATTACTTCATTAGTGGGGATGCTATCTGTTGGAAAAGTCAGACAAAAGTTAATTCATATCCTGGCTGATCATTTGGGCCTCCTTGATGTACCTAAAGTCTACATGGTCCAAACCTCTTGTATTTTTACCGTGTGTCTGTGGACAAAATATAAATCGAAATGGCTTGATGGATTTTCTTGGTGGGAAATAGTATTTGGATACATATAGACAGGTGATTAGATTTTGGAGTAGTTTGGACAAAGGACAAGGTCAAGGAAATAAAATGGTCCAAAAACACCTTTTTGTCATATATTTCAACAACAAAGAAGCTTAGATGTATGACCTACAGCATATATTTACATTCTGTAGTAGTGTGATCAAAAGTTAAAGGTCAAGGAACACATGGTTGAAAAAAACACCTTTTGTTGTGAATCTCAACAATCATAAGGCCTAGATAGATCATTAGATTTTGGTGTTGTTTGGTCAAAGATCAATGAAAACGATTTGAAAACTGCCTTTTTTTTTTGCATATCTCAACAACCAAGAAGCCTAGATGGATCAAACTTGGTGTCATTGTTAACTTGTATGGATATCTCAAGGTTAATGAATTTTGAAGTTGTTTGGTCCAAAAGTCAAGCTGAAGGAATGCATGGTTTTAAAAGCACCTTTTTTTTGTATATCGCAAAAACCAAGTAGCCTTGACGATCTAAAGCATATATTGATCAGCAAAATATTTATGATTGATTGGTATGAAGCCCTGCAACAGACTGGAACCTTAGACCTCAGCAGTTTTTAGAAGAGAAACTCACCCCTTTTATTTTCTGTTAATTATGTAATTTTTTTTGTTAATTTACTGTCCAAATGTATTTATAAATTACTTAGGCTCTTGTTATCATATACCAGAGGTGGGACGAAGTCACCATCAAATCACTCTCAAGTCATGAATCAGCAAGCTGACTTGAGACTTGACTTGGGACTTGCAGATCGATGACTTGAGAATGACATGACAGTGACTTCTTCCCACCTCTGTCACATACACACTATTATTATTATATTATTATATTTTATTTTTACTTCTATTTTGTAATTTGATTCTTAAATGGACCACAATGGAAATGTGTTTTCATGCTCTTGTGTCATCCATATATTTTGAATGCATTTACAGTTACAGTATATTATGTACTTACATATAACTTACTAAATAAAATTACTCACCGCACTCACGCTTTTAATATAAAGATGATTTTCCGCCCTCTGCTGGAATGGCGCGTGAGTCCAGAAAGTAATTAAACATCCATTGTTCAATGTTGTTAGCTAATATCTGTAGGTTCTCCAAAAATATTAGTCCTATCAACATCACATTTTTGCAGCATTCATCCTTGACCCAAAATACATAAGCATACCAAACAGCAAATGTCAGCTGTTCACAGTTTCTCTGTGATCGAAGTTCTATGCAAGAACATACACACATAGCTGCTGGAGACAGGTGCTTTTAATTTGACAAAAAAAAAAGACAGTGGCTGAAGATATGAAAATCACTACACATTTCACTCATGTACCAACATGAGACTTAACTCACTCATGGTAAAAGCAACATAACACTTAATTAAACTGACTAAATCAATTGAACTACAAAAACACAATAAATCAATAACACTAACAACACTGTTAAACTAACATGAACCACAATAACAACATTTAAAACCTCAAAACTGTGAACTCCCATGGTGCATCGCAGAACAATGTCCATTGTTTACTGGTTAGCTAATTTCTCCAATTTCTGTCTAATTTCTCCAAAAAATATTTGTCCTATCAACTTTGTTTTCATTCATCCTTGACCCAAAATACATACGAATATCAAACGGCAAATGTCAGTTGTCCCTGGTTTTTGCATGACTGACACACACACACACACACACACACACACACACACACACACACACACACACACACACACACACACACACACACACACACACACACACACACACACACACACACACACACACACACACACACACACACACAGATGCCACTTGGCTATTATAATATAGATGAAACCGCCATTACAGATACATGTATATTTATTTCTACATTTATAATATGGTGTGGAGAATGCTCAGGTACGCATCAGCCATCTGATGCCTTTCATTGTGTAATAAATTATAGAGATGCTCATGGTAGTTTTTGAGGTAGCTTCTAAGGAAGCACCTAGGTAGTGGAGATGAAATTTTGCTCCAGAAGCCAAATAAGCCTGATATCCTAGTGCTTCAGTTTTTCCACATTTTGTCATGTTACAGCCTTATTCCAAAATGAAGTAAATTCATTTTTTTCCCTCAAAATTGTACTCACAACACCCCATAAAACAAACATGATTTTTTTTTTAATTTATGCAAATTCCTACAAAATAATAAACTAAGAAATCACATGTAAAAAATATTCACAGATTTTGGTCAATACTTTGTTGTTGCACCTTTGGTAGCAATTACAGCCTTAAGTCTTCTTGAATATGATGCCACAAGCTTGGCACACCTATGTTTGGGCAGTTTTGTCCATTCCTTTTTGCAGCACCTCTCAAGCTCCATCAGGTTGGATGGGGATCATCGATGCACAGCCATTTGCAGATCTCTCCAGAGATGTTAAATCAGATTCAGCAGTTCAAACAGTTTGTGGGCCAGGTAGGTGATATACCCCATGACACAGGTTGCACTGCTCCTGCACCTGCTCAAACAGATATCCTCAATGGAAGGGAGGCTGCAGTGAGTGACCTTCTAGGGGGCTACCACCACACTCTGCTCTGTACCCTCCTGTCAGCAGCAGAGCAGTTCATGTACCAGGTGATGATGGAGAAAGTGAGAGTACTCGCCCCCATACACCTGTAAAAAGCTGCCAGCACAGGGTTATGAGGAGACACTGGTGGGCCTTCTTAATGATGTTAACGGAGTTAAATGTCCATATCAAGTCCAAGGAAATATGGACCTCAAGGTATGGCTCCTCAAGCAGCCCTTGAAGTTACGCTTCAGGAGGTCCTTGTTGCCTTTCTTCTGCCCTCCTCTGGACAGTTTTCCTTCACTCAGCTTGGAGTCGAAGATCTCCTAGGGAAGTTGGCTGTCATCCATCCTCACAATGTGAACCACTCACTGAACGTGTTTTTTGATGAAGACACACTGTCCTCTGGAGCTTGGCTTCAGTCAGGACACTGATGTTATTATGGTAGTCTTCCCAACAGATTCTGAGGACACTGCTTAGTTAGCATTGGTGGAATTGCACAAGGGTCTTCAAGTGGTGGCGGTAGGTAGTCCACGACTCAGGGTTGGGATGAGAACAGCTTTGTAGACAAGGATTTTTGTCTTATGTCGATTTTCGCCTTATGTCTGATGTTGAAAAAGGAGGTGGTTGTTGTGCTGTCTTGGTGTCTGCTGTGCTCCCCTCCCCTTTTCTCCCTTCTCTGTGTTTCCAGGTGGCTGCATCACAGAGTTGATTGACTCACCTGTTTGCAATCAACAGCACCTGTTAAATACTGCAGTCCTGCATCTCCACAATCGCCAGAAACTCAGCTCTGCCTGCTTGGTACCTGGCTTCATTTCTTCCTCAGCTCTTTAGCTCTGTGTATGCTCATTTTGACTCAGTGTTTGCTCAGTTTTTTAATCAACTTTTTCCTTGTGCCTCCAGCATTTCTGCCTGGGTCTGGGTCCTAACCTTGTTCTCTGGCTTAATCATAACAGTGGTAAATGTAATGCCTCACATCCAGGGAGTAAGATGAGAAACTACAGCATTAAGATTTTTTAGATTTGGGTCAATGTTGAATTAGATTTCGCTAATGGAAAGTGAATAATATTTGCTTACAAAAGCAAGAGAATACACCCAATTAAATTTACTTAGAAAGATTTTTTTTTAAATAAAGTCTACTCCATTTATTTATTTATTCATTTATTCAGTGTACCTACAGCTGCACTTCTTCCTTCTCTCTCTCTCTCTCTCTCTCTCTCTCTCTCTCTCTCTCTCTCTCTCTCTCTCTCTCTCTCTCTGTGTGTGTGTGTGTGTGGTTTTGAAGTTACATGGAGCTTGAAAAGATGATTAGTTTATTTCACTCTCAAAGCCTAGGCAGAGTGACCTTCAAGCCCAATGATGCTGCTTTTTTTTTAAATAACTTTATATGAATATAACATAGACATTCTGAGTTAACACATACATTCTCCGATAAAATGGAATATGTGCAGTTGGGAAAACCTAATTTACAGTTGTATGAAAAACTTTGGGCATCCCTGATGATTTCCATGATTTTCCTTTATAAATCATTGGTTGTTTGGATCAGCAATTTCAGTTAAATATATCATATAGCAGACAAACAGTGTTATTTGAGAAGTGAAATGAAGTTTATAGGATTTATAGAAAGTTGCAGAAATAACAGCCTCTAAATGCTTCCTATAGCCTCCAATGAGAGTCTGGATTCTCACTGAAGGTATTTTGGACCATTCTTCTTTACAAAACATCTCCAGTTCAGTCAGGTTTGTTGGTTTCTGAGCATGGACAGCCAGCTTAAAATCACACCACAGATTTTCAATAATATTCAGGTCTGGAGACTGAGATGGCCATTCCAGAACATTGTACTTGTTCCTCTGCATGAATGCCTTAGAAGATTTTGAGCAGTGTTTAGGATCGTTGCCATACATACCGCCCCTTGTTATGTCCAAATAACTCAATTTTAGTTTCATCAGTCCACAGCACCTTATTCCAAAATGAAGCTTGCTTGTCCAAATGTGCTTTAGCATACCTCAAGTGACTGTCTGTGGCATGTACGCAGAAAAGGCTTCCTTTGCATTACAGCATCACCTTGTGCAAAGTGCGCTGTATAGCTGAACGATGCACAGAGACACTATCTGCAGAAAGATCATGTCGTAGGTCTTTGGAGCAGGTCTGTGGGTTGACTATGACTGTTCTCACCATCCTTTACTTCAACTTATCTGAGATTTTTCTTGGCCTGCCACTTCGCCCTTAACGAGTACTGTGCCTGTGGTCTTCCATTTCCTCACTATGTTCCTCACAGTGGAAATTGACAGCTGAAATCTCTGAGATAGCTTTTTGTATCCTTCCCCTAAACCATGATGTTGAACAATCTTTCTTTTCAGGTCATTTGAGAGTTGTTTAGAGGTTCCCATGTTACCACTCATTAGAAGAGATGAAAAGAAGAGAAACATTTGTAAATGGCCACCTTAAATACCCTTTCTCATGATTGGATTCACCTGTGTAAGGAGGTCAAGGGTCAGTGAGCTTACCAAACCAATTTTGTGTTCCAATAATTAGTGCTAAATGTATTCAAATCAATAAAATGACAAGGGTGCCCAAATTTATGCACCTGCCTAATTTTGTTTAAATAATTTTTGCACACTTTCTGTAAATACTACAAATTTCATTTCACTTCTCAAATATAAGTGTGTTCGTCTCCTATATGATATATTGAACTGAAATTTCTGATCCAGACAACCAATGATTTATAAAGGAAAATCATGAAAATGATCAGGGGTGCCCAAACGTTTGCATACAACTGTAAAGGTTTAGCCAAGGTGTATGCAAACGTATGTCCATTACTGCATATGTGCTGCCTATGACAACAATAAAGCATCCTTTGACGTCTGTGTAGAGACGGTGTAAAAAAAAATTCCGATGTCCCTCTTGATATACGGTGAGGGGCTGTGTCAACACACAAACTCCTCTATCCTTAGTGGAGAGCTGGAACAGATACCACAGCCAGGTCTGACTGAAAGAAGTCATTATGATGCCCCACACCCACAAGTCCTCATTTCCATGTTAATTTACACTTTATATACACAACCACGTTGGCAGATCAAAAGAAAAAAAATCGGCTCCACTGAGGAGACGTTATATATTTGCAGTTGCAGAATTGCAACGGTTGAATATGGTCATATGTGATCTCATTTTAGCCACATGTGACTTTAATCTGTTCCAGCAAACTCACTTGCAATGAGGTTGAGCCATTTTAATTTTAGTAAGATCCAGAAAGGGGGGGGGGGGGCTGCTGCAATTTCTTGTCATGTTACATCTTTGCTGCCTAAACCAGACCAAAACTTTCCACAGCACCTTACCCTGAAGTTGCATCAGCACTGAAGACTTAATTCATTGACCAAGGACATTTCCAGAACAAGCTTCTGAGACAAAAAGTGGAGTGTTTTAGAAAATGGTGGGCACATCTAATTTTGCATAAATTACACGCTGAGTGCTGTTAGAAAGGCCAAACATTTCTCATCATATTTAATTTGAGAATATTTAAGTGGGTGTTAAAAAGGGTAAAGTTGTCCCTAAGCCAGTATTTCAATCTATTCAGTTAATGATGGTAACTGACAGCTAAAGTGATCATGAGCAAAACACCAAGTCTCTCAGAACATCCGTGACAGTGCTGTGTGGTATTCATGCGCCAATTCTTGCACCTGCAAAAACGGCACCAGTGCCGTTCGACTTTCTTGTGGCATGTCAGTGGCTCTCGTGCAGTATGTATGTGGACTGCTCAAGATTTGTGGTCGTAATTTTCTCCACCAGTACTGACGGCATTCAGCACACAGTCAGCCATCATGTGCTCATTTGGCAGGGAGGACCATTTCAGTGAGATTCTATATGAGAAAGTTATCGCCTTTCCCCTTTTTTTCGAGCGATGTTGTTTTCCCCCTTTTGTCCACCTGTCACGTGTCAGTGAGATACTAGCTGAAGAGAGATGATTTTATTCTTATATTTAAGCCCTAGAGCCTATTTAACCAAAATCACATACCCAGACATTATGATTTATTTCTCAGCTTGTACAAGGTCAAAAATGCAAAAATTTGGATCAGCTAAAAGACAGGTCCTAGGGGATGCTGTGGATACAAAAAAATTGAAAATAAATAATACTTGGTAGGAATAAATGAGGTTTTTTTTTTCCCAAAAAAATGAATTCCGTATCCTTGGTGGCAAGGCTTCTGGGGTGGATGAAATCCGTCCTGAGTACCTTAAGTCTCTGGATGTTGTGTTACTGTCTTGGTTGACATGCCTCTGCAACATCGCGTGGCGGTTGGGGACAGTGCCTCTGGATTGGCAGACCAGGGTGGTGGTCCCTCTGTTTAAGAAGGGGCCCGGAGGGTGTGTTCCAACTATAGGGGGATCACACTCCTCAGCCTCCCCGTAGGGTCTATTCCAGAGTACTGGAGAGGAGAATGCAACCGATAGTCGAACCTCAGATTCAGGAGGAGCAGTGTGGTTTTCGTCCTGGTCGCGGAACCACAGAAACTCATCTCTGCTGTTTGCGGATGATGTGGTTCTGTTGGCTTCATCAAATCAGGACCTTCAGCGTGCACTGGGGTGATTTGCAGCCGAGTGTGAAGCGTTCAGGATGAAAAGCAACACCTCCAAATTCGAGGCCATGGTTCTCGACCGGAAAAAGGTGCCTTGCCCTCTTCAGATTGGTGGAGTGTCCTTGCCTCAAGTGGAGGAGTTTAAGTATCTCGGGGTCTTGTTCACGAGCGAGGAATGGATGGAGCGTGAGCTCAACAGACAGGATCGTGCAGCATCTGCAGTGATGCGGTCGCTGTATCGGACCGCTGTGGTGAAGAGAGAGCTGAGCAGGGGGGCAAAGCTCTCGATTTACCGATCAATCTACGTTCTGACCCTCACGTATGGTCATGAGATTTGGCTCATGACTGAAAGAACGAGCTCGCGAGTACAAGCAGCCGAGATGAGTTTCCTCTGCAGGGTGGCTGGGCGCACCCTTAGAGATAGGGTGAGGAACTCAGTCACTCAGGAGGAGCTCAGAGTCAAGCCGCTGCTCCTCCACGTCGAAAGGAGCCAGCTGAGGTGGCTCGGGCATCTTTTGCGGATGCCCCCTGGATGCATTGCTGGAGAGGTGTTCCGGGCATGTCCCATTGGGAGGAGGCCCCGGGGAAGACCCAAGACACACTGGAGGAACTATGTTTCTCGGCTGGCTTGGGAACACCTCGGGGTTCCCCCGGAGGTGCTGGGGGAGGTGTATGTGGATCAGGAGGTCTGGGCGGCTTTTCTTGAGCTGCTGCCCCCGCGACCCGACTCCGGATAAAGCGGAAGAAATTAATGCATGGATGGATGAATTCTGATTTATGTCTTTATTTGCTTGGCATTTCAGCTGTGGTTAGTTGATATGTGATTGAAGTGGATACTTTTGTAGAGGAGACTTTGCTTGACATTTTGATGTATAATAAGTGTATGTTGGTGTCAGCATTGTTTAGTTATGAGTGTTCAGATGTTCCAAAACAGGGCAAGTCCCCAAATTTGGGGACTCTAGGGTTTAAGAGGTTAGAATAAGTTTCCCTCATGTGTTGCAGGCCTGAACTGAAGGAATGGATACATATTAACAAATGAATCTAGAGCACCACACTCACAGAGCGCAAACCTCCACCAACACTAGTTTCCAATTCCCCAAATTTTTACCTTGGTCAAAATTTTCAAGGTCAGAGTCCTGTTGGAAGTGCCTCTTCATAAGCTAAATTATAAGACAAAAGATAGATCAAAATGGCTTTTCAGTTTTAAAATCAAATATCCGCTAAGTCTGCAACACAGATCAGATGCGGATCAAACTTGGTCTGTTCATTGAGCGTGCCAGTTTACACTTCATTATCACAAATGTGAGTGATTCGGGCACTTTTGATTGAGATATAATGCAAAATGTACAACCTCAGTTCCAATGAAGTTGGGACGCTGTGTAAAATGTAAATAAAAACAGAATACAATGATTTGCAAATCCTCTTCAACCTATATTCATTGAATACATGACAAAGACAAGATATGAGGTCTGTTAGAAAACTATCCACCTTTTTATTTTTGCAAAAACCATATGGATTTGAATCATGTGTGATTGCATCAGCCAAGCTTGAACCTTCGTGCGCATGCGTGAGTTTTTTCACGCCTGTCGGTTGCGTTATTCGCCTGTGAGCACGCTTTGTGGGAGGAGTGGTCCAGCCCCCTCGGCAGATTTTCATTGTCAGGAAAATGGCTGAGTGACTGCCGCTTTGCTGCATCAAAATTTTTTCAGAAACTGTGAGAGACAGCCAGGTGGAAACCATTTGGAAATTTCAGATGGCTTTCGTGAAGACCTTATGGGCATCACGCAGATTAAGGAGCAGTACAACCGTAGTAAAGACGGCAGCTGAGGGCGCGCCGCGCTTCGAGCGGCCATCAACAGGCTGAAACGACCAGATCATTTCCAAAGTGAAGGCTGTGTTGATCCGGGACATCGTCTGACTACCAGAGAAATGGCAAGAGAGGTGGACATAGCACTTTATTGGCACATTACACTGTTACAGGAGATTTTGTAATGAAAGACGTGCGGCGGCCAGCTCTTCCACCATTCAGAAGATTCAGACGGCTTTGGGTGGCTTTTCAGTCGAGTGAGTATCCGAGAAATTGTTGAAGATCTGGGCATGCCACAACATGTCCTGTGAGACCAACACGGAGGCGCGCCCTCCGCCATTGTGCGCCGCCTTTAAACCGGCTGTACCACTCCTTAATCTCTGTGATGCCCATAAAATCGTCCCTGAAAGCCATCTGAATTTTCCGAATGGTGTCCACCTGGCTGTCTCTCACAGTTTCTGGAAAAATTTGATGCATTGCTGCTCCAGCCATTCAGACATTTTCCTCACAATGAAAATCCGACGAGGGGGGAGGACCAGTGCTCACTCAAAGCCTGCTCACAGGCGATTGACGCAACCGACAGGTGTGAAAAAACTCACGCATGCGCACGAAGGTTCAAGCTTGGCTGATGCAATCACACGTGATTCAAATCCATATGGTTTTTGCAAAAATAAAAAGGTCGGATGGTTTCTAACAGACCTTGTATTTAATGTTCAAACTGATAAACTTTATTGTTTTTGTGCAAATATTTGCTCATTTTGAAATGGATGCCTGCAACATGTTTCAAAAAAGTTGGGACAGTGGTATGTTTACCACTGTGTTACATCACCTTTCCTTCTAACAACACTCAATAAGCATTTGGGAACTGAGGACACTAATTGTTGAAGCTTTGTAGGTGGAATTGTTTCCCATTCTTGCTTGATGTACGACTTCAGTTGTTTAACAATTCGGGGTCTCCATTGTCATATTTTGTGCTTCATAATGTGCCACACATTTTCAATGGGCGACAGGTCTGGACTGCAGGCAGGCCAGTCTAGTACCTGCACTCTTACTATGAAGCCACGCTGTTGTAACACGTGCAGAATGTGGCTTGGCATTGTCTTGCTGAAATAAGCAGGGACCTCTCTGAAAAAGACGTTGCTTGGATGGCAGTATGTGTTGCTCCAAAACCTGGATGTACCTTTCAGCATTGATGGTGCCATCACAGATGTTTAAGTTGCCCATGACATGGGCAGTAACACACTCCTATAACATCACAGATGTTGACTTTTGAACTTTGCACTGGTAACAATCTGGATGATCTTTTTCCTCTTTTGTCTAGAGGACACGACGTCCATGATTTCCAAAAACAATTTGAAATGTGGACTCATCAGACCAAAGCACACTTTTCCACTTTGCGTCTGTCCATTTCAAATGAGCTCAGGCCCAGAGAAGGCAGCGGTGTTTCTGGATGTTGTTTATGTATGGCTTTCCGCTTTGCATGGTACAGTTTTAACTTGCACTTGTAGATGTAGCGACGAGCTGTGTTAACTGACAATGTTTTCTGAAGTGTTCCTGAGCCCATGTGGTAAGATCCTTTACACAATGATGTCTGTTTTTAATGTAGTGCTGCCTGAGGGATCAAAGGTCACAGGCATTCAATGTTGGTTTTCGGCCTTGCCGCTTACATGTAGAAAGTTCTCCAGATTCTCTGAATCTTCTGATTATATTATGGACTGTAGATGATAGAATCCCTAAATTCCTTGCAATTGAATGTTGAGAAACATTGTTCTTAAACTGGGCTATTTTTTCACGCAGTTGTTCACAAAGTGGTGATCCTCACCCCATCTTTACTTGTGAATGGCTGAGCCTTTTGGGCACGGTTGCCCAAGTTCAGTCCATGGGATCTACCTTCCTGACACTCTTAGTTGTCTCCCTGTTCCAACACACCTGAATCCAATGAAAGACTCGTTAGCAGGCTTTTCATGAGCTTTTCATTGGATTCAGGTGTGTTGGAACAGGGAGAAAACTAAGAGTGTCAGGAAGGTAGATCTCGAGGACCGAACTTGGGCACCCCTGCTTTTGGGAATGCTCCTTTTATACCCAATCATGACACTCGCCTGTTTCCAATTTGGTGTTCTTTGAGCATTTATCAACTTTCCCAGTGTTTGTTGCCCCATCCCAACTTTTTGAAACGTGGTGCAGGCATCCATTTCAAAATGAGCAAATATTTGCACAAAAAACAACAAAGTTTATCAGTTTGAACATTAAATATCTTGTCTTTGTGGTGTATTCAGTTGAATATAGATTGAAGAGGATTTCAAATCATTGTATTCTGTTTTTATTTACATTTTACACAATGTCCCAACTTCATTGGAATTAGGGTTGTACACCAAATGGGCTTGTCAGTATTAAACTCTGTCGTGTGGGACAATGTACTTGTTTGGAGTTTGTATTGCTTTATGTTCTTGTTTGTTTGTTTTATTTATTGCTCTATGTTCAGGTTTTGTTTTGCTTTGTGTTCTGGTGACTACATACTCTTCTCTTGTGTCTGGGTTTGACTTTTGGTGTGTTTCCTTTTGTTTGCCAGGCCTCCTTCCTCTTGTCTTCCTCATGTCACACCTTGTGTCATCGCACCAGTCCTTCTCACAGTCCTTGTCTTTTGTTATTACCACGCCTTGTTTTTTGAACCTTGCCTGTTTCAACGACCATGAGTTTGTCTCATGATTTGTATACCGCTGCTGATTCTTGACTGCCTTTTTTGTACCGAACCCTGCTAGTTTACTAAGTAAATCCTTTTACTCATTCCGTGCCTCTGTGTGAGTCCTGCATTTGTGTCCAGGCTTTCTGGGTCCAAGTTCATGACAAAATTCCAATGTCCACAAAATCCACAACAGATCAAACTGTGTCAGATGAGAGTGAGTGTCAGTCTGCACCTCACTTTCAAATATAAAAGTGATTGGGGCATGTTTGATTAAGATATAATGTAAAATATACATTAAATGGAGTTTTCAATGTAAATTTGAAGGACCACAAAATCTGTAATCTGGATCAGATCCAGATCAAACTTGATGGCCGATAAAGGATACCATCCTACATAGCACTCTCAAATATGAAAGAAGTTTGATCTTCTTCAACACAGTTATGAATTTTTGAAATTTGTTTAATGTTAAAGATAGAGATTTTTCATGACTTTGACCTTTAAACCTATGACCCTGAAAAATGAATCAGTTATTGTCTATCATGACATGAATCTTCTGTAAAAATTTCATAATGACAAAAAAATTGCACGTTACAGGCTGTTCACAAACAAACGGGTGAAACCATAACTGCCGCCAAACTTTGTTGGTGGAGTAAATGAAGGTGACCATACAAAACACTAAATATCTTGGTTCACAGGTATGCAATGAAATAGAAGTCAAAGAAAATGTAAGGATCACTGAGAGCAGTGATCCTTACATTTTCAAAATGTGAGGATCTGCACAGAGGGTGGCCGCCAGCCAGCAACATTAAACACATTAAAAAAAAAACTAAAAACAAACAAACACTGTTTTTTGTGTTATCCATATTGCCCCAACTTTTTATTATATGGGGTTGCAAAGCACAGTGTAGTTTCTAGATACACAGATACAGAATTGTTGGAGTTTGTGGACTTTTTACCTAAAAATTTAACTATATGGAACTGCAAAAGGAAGATGATCACCAATTATGTTCTCTCAGCCATATGGGGTATGCAGCCAGTACATTCTGAGTGCTGGATAAATGAGGAGGGGTTGTGTCAGAGAGGGCATCCAGTGTAAACGTGCAAAAAAAAAAAAAAAAAAAAAAATTAAAGATACAGAGTACAAATCGAAATTCCATACTGGATCGGTTTGAGGCCTGGGTTATCAATGACCGGTGCCACGGGTCAACAGGGTGCTGGCAAAAATTGGGCTAACTGCTGGTTGTAGAAGAAGAAGAAGAAGAGGGAGATAACATGTCTTGAAACAGCAAGAGAACAGGAAATCTAGAAGGGTGGAAGTGAGAGTCGGGGATTTTGAATGTTGGCAGTATGACTGGAAAAGGGAGAATGCTGGCTGATATTGGCTGATATGATAGAGAGGAGAAAGGTAGACATATTGCATGTGCAACAGACCAAGTGGAAGGGAAGCAAGAGCAGGAGCATAGATGGTGGGTTCAAGTTGTTGTATCATGGTGTTAATAGGAAAGGGAAATAGTGTTGGGGTTATTTTAAAGGAAGACTATGTTAAGAGTGTGTTGGAGGTTAAGTGTCCTGACAGGGTGATGAGTGTGAAGTTGGAAATTGAGAGGTGTTGATGAATATCATCAGTGTACGTGTATATGCCCCACAGGTAGGTTGCGAGATGAAGGAGAAAGATTTCTGGAGTGAGTTAGATGAGGTGGTGGAGAGGTTCCCCCAAGCATGAAAGAGTGGTGATAGGAGAGGACTTCAATGGCATGTTGTCAAAAGAAATTAGAGGGGATGTGGAAAACAATAGGTAGATATAGTATCAAGGGCAGGGAATGTGGAAGGACAGAGGGTAGCTGATTTTGCAAAAAGATGGAAATGGCTGTGGTGATACCTACTTTAAGAAAAGAGAGGAGCACAGGGTGACATAGAAGAGTGGATGAAAGTACAACATAGATGGACCACATTCTTTGTAGGAGATCCCAAGCGAAAAAAAATTGGGAGACTTAAAGTGGTGGCAGGAGAGAGTGTAGCGAGACAGCACAGGATGGTGGTATGTATAGGGACTTTAGACATGAAGAAGAAGAAGAGAGGGAGAGCTCAACAAGATAAGGAAGTGGTGGAAGCTGAAGGAGGAAGACTGGATGGACAATTGGACAAGTACTGCAGATGTGGCGAGGGATGACTGCTAGGAAGGTACTGGGTGTGACATCTGGACAGCACAAGGAGACAGGAGACATGGTGGTGGAACAAAGATGTCCTGAAAAGCATAAGGAGAAAGAGGTGGCAAAAAGCGTGGATAGTCTGGGCAGATGAAGAAAGCAGACAGGAGTACAGAAGATTGGGCATAAGCAGAAAAGAGAGTGCAAAACCTCAGGAAAAAGGCATTTAGTGAGCTGTACAAGAAGGTGAATAGTAAAGATGGAGAAAATGACTTGTACCAATTGAAAGACAAAGGGGCAGAGCTGGAAATGATGTGCAGCATGTTAGGGGGTAAAAGATGCAGATGGTAATGTGCTGACAAGCAGGGAGAAGTGTTGATAGGTGGGGGAATCTTTTGAGGAGCTGATGAATTAAGAAAAATGAAGAGAGAAAAGCTGGATGATGTGGAGAGAGTAAATCAGGAAGTGCAAAGGATTAGTAGGGATGAAGTTGAAGGTAGCTATGAGAGGATGAAGAGCAGAAGTCAGATGTCCAGATGATAGTCCAGTGGAGGCATGGAATGTCTTGAGAGATGACAGTCCAAGTTTCTAACCAGATTGTTTAATAAAATCTTGGAAAGTGAGAGGATGCCTAGGAGTGGAGACAAAGTGTGCTGGTTCCTGTTTTCAACAATAAGGGTGAGTGTGCAGAGCTGCCAGTAACTAGTTGGTCAGCCACAACATGAAGCTATGGGGAAGGAGTATAGAAGCTAGCTAGAAAACAGGTGAAGATTGTGAGTAGCAATATGGGTTTCATGCCCAGAAAGAGCACTATGATGCATGTTTGCTGTGAGAATACTGATGGAGAAGTATGAAAAGGCCAGAAGGGAGTTACATTGTGTGTTTGTGGATTCAGAGGAAAGCTGCCAAGAGAAGAGTTGTGGGTATTGCATGAGGAAGTCTGGAGTGGCAGAGAAGTATGTGAGGGTAGTGCGACATGTACAAGGATAGTGTGACAGCGGTGAGATGCACACTAGGAATGACAGACTCATTCAAGGTGAGGTGGGAGTACACCAAAGAGATCAGCTCCGACTCCTTTCCTGTTTCGCAGTGGTGATGGACAGGTTGACGGATGAGATCAGACAGGAGTCTCCATGGACTATGATGTGTGCAGATGACATTGTGATCTGTATTGAGAGTAGAGAGCAGGTTGAGTCTAGCATGGAAAGGTGGAGATATGCTCTGGAGAGCAGGGAATGAAAGTCAGTACGAACAAGACTGAGTACATGTGTGTAAATGAGAGGGAGTCCGGGGGAATAGTGTGGTTACAACGAGTAGAAGTGGTGAAAGTAGATGAGTTTAAATACTTGGGGTCAACTGTCCAAAGTAATGGAGAGTGTGGTAGAGAGGTAAAGAAGAGAATGCAGGCAAGGTGGAATCGGTGGAGAAAAGGTGGCAGGAGTGATCTGTGATCAAAGAATATCTGCAAGAGTGAAGGGGAAAGTCTATAAGACATTAGTGAGACCAGTGATGTTGTACGGCTTAGAGATGTTGGCACTAACAAAAAGACAGGAGGCAGAGCTGGAGATGTTGCAGTTCTCTTCGGGAGTGACAAGAATGGACAGGATTAGTAATGAACATATCAGAGGGACAGCTCAGGTGGGATGGTTTGGAGACAAAGTCAGAGAGGCGACATTGAGATGTTTTGGAAACGTGTAAATGAAGGACCCAAGTTAAATAGGGAGAAGGATGTTGACGATGGAGCCACCAGGCAGAAGGAGAAAAGGGAGGCCAAAGAGCTTTATGGATGTGGTGAGGGAGGACATGCAGGTTATTGGTGTGACAGAGGAAGTTACAGAGGACACAGTGAGATGTAAATGATTGAACTGCTGTGGCGACCCCTAATGGGAGCAGCCGAAAGAAGAAGAATATATATTAATAGCCAAGTGGCTTCTGTGTGCATGTGTGTGTGTGTGTGTGTGTGTGTAAGCGTGCATGTGTGTGTATGGCTTTGATCACACAAAAACCGAGGACAGCTGACATATGCCGTTTGGTATGCTTATGTATTTTGGATCAAGGATGAATGCTGTGAATGGTGATGGGACAAATATTTTTGGAGAAAATAGCCATTTTAGCTAACCAGTAAACAAAGGACATTGTGCTGCAATGCACCTTGGGAGTTCGGGGTTTTGAGGTTTTAAATGTTCTTGTGGTTTTTGCCAGTTTTACAGTGTTGTTAGTGTTATTGATTTATTGGGTTTTGTAGCTCAATTAGTTTAGTCAGTTTAGTTAAGTCTCATGTTGCTGTTACCATTACTGACTTAAATTTCATGTTTGTACCATGAGTGAAATGTGTCATGTTTTTAATGTCTTCTGCCACTGTCTTTGTTTATCAAATTAAAAACACCTGCTTACAGCAGCTGTGCGTGCATGCAACTTCAATCACAAAGAAACTGTGGACAGCTTAAATTTGACATTTGGTATGCTTACTGTATGTATTTTGGGTCAAGGATGAACAATGCAAAAATGGACCAATGGATGTTGTTAACTACTTTCTAGACTCACGTGCCATTCCAGCAGGGTGGAATGGCTTTAAAGCATGAGTGATTTTAAAGTATAGGTGACATAAAATGTAATGTGTTTTTGAGTATTTAAGACCAAAATTAAACAACAGTTTGAAATGAATGCTTTCCCACTGTGTGGTTACTGAAGTAAATATTCTGAATAAATATTCGGATTTTGAACTGCGCGCCACTACAAAACCAGGAATGTTTGGGTGAGTCATGGCATTGAAGAAGGAGGAAGTGATCACAGCGGGAGAACCATGTACTTAACAGCCCCAATTTGTTTGGTTAGCGATCCGACATATTTCTGTGTTTAAGTGTTTATTTCTGGAGTTATGTCGGCTGGATGAGTTTGGTGGTGCTGCATGGTTTTACATGTGTCTGAACGGTTCAGTCTGGCAGGCAGAACCCTTTTGGTTGGCAGGTGGAACGTGCGTTCACAGTGCCGTGCATCATCTCCACTCCACACGCAGGCAAAACTGAGTATTTTCACATTATTTTATTTTTTTGGGATCATGAGATAATTTCATCGCCTGCAGACTGAGACATTGTGAGCAGATGAGGGGCTGTGAGTCTTTCAACTTGCAGCGTAAAGTGGCCCACGGTGGAAGAAGAGGAAGCTCCGTTCACAGCAGAGACTCGAACCATCAGCCGTAGATGCAATCAACGGATTACTCCTGTGCCGGCGCAGTAACCTGGCACAAAATGCCGTTGTCACAGGGGGACTTTTCTTCAGCCAGGACAAGGAATTAAAATATTTTCAGATATCGTTTTCGAAAATCAGGCTTTATGTGGATACATGTTCATCAGACTGTCAAGATGATCTCACTGAAATGAACAGGTAAGACTTGATATTTACTCCTTGTGTGAATGGTTTTAATATTTACATAATAGCGTGTTTATCACGCTACTAACGTACAGTACACTAACTGTATTCAAGAAGGAAACATGATTTATTTTCAAAATAGCTGATATTTTTAGTCCCTCGTAGGTACTGTCATTTTTCAGATTTGAAATGTATTTACCTGTTTTTAAGAAAAAAAACATAAATAAAAAATCCACACTTCCTCATCACTTTTTTTCTGATGTCAAGGATAGTAAACAAACTTTTTTAAACAGTGAATTATGACCAAAGAGCTGGCAAAAAAAACAAAACAAAAAAAAAAACAAAACAGTTTGTCATCTCCAGCATACCGAAATCGCCTGCATTATTTATTTATTTATTTATTTATTTATTTTTCATAATCACCATTCTTTGTTCTGAACTCTGCCAATGTCATCACTGTTATCAGACTGAAGGTTTTCCTCCAAGGTTTTTGTCTCCCTCATTGTTGTCTAAATATCAGAGTGAAGATGACGGAAGGCTGGTACAGAAAGATAAGCACGAAGCAGACAGAATCAGAGTGAAGTTGAGGGATAAGCCCAAAACCAACAGTAATAAATACCCAAAACAAAGATGAACAAAAACCAAAGGCTGAATAAAATACTGACATGAAAAGAATCACACTAGGAAACAAGTGAAAAAACTGGAAAGAGAGCAACAAGAAAATTGAAGGCTGGAGCTGAAACTAGAACGGAACTCATATGTGGCCAAAGGATTGTTGTTGTTGTCCATTCAGCTGCTCCTGTTTTGTGTTCGCCACAGCGGATACAACCAGATCTGCACTGGTATTTGGCACAAGTTTTATACCGGATGCCCTTCCTGACAACTTCAGTTTTACCTGGAGAAACACCACAACTGCTGGTGTTGCAAAGAAGGTTTCCAATACAATACAAGTACTAACCAGGTCTCGCACTGCTTAGCTTCTGAGATCTGATGGGATCAGGCCTACACAGAGCAGATCAGCTGCATGTGGTCAAAGTATAATAAATAGATAATTCAACCGCTGATGAAAGTAATCATAAACTGACATTCAAAGACAGAGGATCAAAGACTAGGGACATGGACACAGACAAGAGACAAAGCCAAGATGAAAACCCAGACATGAGGCAGCTTATGACAACATTGTCCCACGCAGCCTTACAACAATAACTTGCTTTTTAAATCCACATATAATGACCTAAACCTATGCATAATGTCAGGGCCGGCCCAAGACTTTATGGGGCCTTAAGCAGAATTTCATTTGGGGGGCTCCCCTACCATCACCTCAGCACCAGATGCCTCATTATTCCATAGGCTACACTGTTATGTGTGTAACGTACCCACAATCATTAGCATTATTTGTAATTATCTTACATCATACAGGTGTCATTCTTGTTTTTAACCTTAAAGGGGTAGCAAACTCATAAATATGTTTTAATTAACTTCTACATACAGAGTGATGTATAAGTATGGCACATTAATTTAACTATTTGAAAGTAATATCAGCAAGCAGGAGACTGCATTTATAGTAAACACTTTAGTTTAATTTCTTTCAGATGTGCAATGGTGTGCAAAATGTTCAAATCCAAATACAAAATAGAATCAAATGACATTCACATTATCTTACAGAAAAATAAAGTTGTAATCAAAATTAAATACTTAAATAATAAATACAATACTTAAATAATCTCCAAAATGAACATAGAAATCCACAACATAACAGCAATGTGTGTGCATAGCAATGCACAGATTGCACTGGAGGCTATTGCTTTAACTTTGGCCTGCAAACCATTGAAAGCTGAGCTACTTTTCCCCACCTTTTGCAACAAATTAATCTGAGGAGTTGATCTGCCCTGCTGTTTAACTCCAAGTTTTTCTTGGTAAGGAAGACTATCAAATGGCTTCGCCAAAATCCGCTCCACAACATTCCAATTGTCTGCCATTATGTGCAGCTTGCTACCTAGCTAGCTCGCTAGCTGGGACTGGAACGAGGCTCGTGTGAATTTTGCCCGCCTGTGAGTGCTTTGACGGTGGAGGAGCTCAGCAGCACCCGCTGATCGGTAGGGACAGAAACTGCGATAGAAGTCAGTCTCCAAACACAACCAGCTACAAAAAAAAAACCCCGAAATAGAAGCTCGATTTGTCGCTAGTCGTTTTTAACAAAGAAAATGCCGCTAAGAGAATTAGGAAAGTCTCCGCTTCAACTCAGAACAGAATGAAAATGCTCCCGGATGTTTACACCAAAAGATCGCTGATTCGCTCATTTCGCTGTCAATCAAAAAGGGATTCAGCCTCAGACAGATCATCCAATCATCATGCAGAAGCTGAGAGTCCGGCCAGCCGAGGCCAGCCCACTGCCCCATAGACCCCCAGACACGCTGAGCGTCCGATGGGCGGGACAAAGCCCAGCATTTATCCAATGACTCGTCTCGTTTCGCTACATGCTTTGTGACGCTCAGCGTCCACTGTTTAAAGCGCTGTGAAGCTGCGGGTTTGAGTGAGAGGAAAACCGCATCGTTGCCAGTGATAAGAAGCTGATTCTGAACAAAAGTTGGCGCGTTGTAGCGCATATTTAGTCAATGACATGTACACACAACAGTATATATTTGATCACTTATTTTTTGACATTTTAGGGGAAGCTGAGCTTCCCTTGCAGTCTTAGAGCAATCGCCTCTGACTTTAAGACACCTAAAGCACTTTACACTAAACGAACAGAGCATTTCGCAAATAATGACAACAAAAATTGTAATATTGGACATGCAAACCTACTTTTGTTTTTTCTCGTCTCCAACTTCTTTTTTCTTTTCTCCGCTCCAGAGGGATAATTTCTTTTCTTAGACATGACTTACACTCACTTCATTCCTCACGATTAGTCGTCGACCACCTTACCCAAACGGTGCATCTAAATTTGCCCAACGGTGGCAGCAGCCAACAGGAGGCATCAATTAACCTAGTATTGGTATTTTGTCAAAGTGAATTTTTTTTTCGGGTGTAATTCAATTTCGTTTAAATTATTCATATTATTTCAATTTCATGTCTATATTTACTTTTTTATCACGTCTCGGTGCTCTCGGGGCCCCTGGTGGCGTGGAGGCCCTAAGCAACCGCGTAGTTGGCGTATGCCTTGGGCCGGCTCTGCATAATGTGTTTATACTGCCACAAAACATTTCTGATCCACTGTGCCCCGACTTCCCCTAATCTGGATTAGATCCGGATCAAACTTTGTCCGTCGATAAAGAACACCATTCTATGGAAGGCTCTCAAATATTAATTCAATCTTTTTTGACAGAGTTATGAATATTTGAAAATTTATTCAGTGTTAAGGACAGGGATTTTTCCAGTTTTCCAAGATTTTTCCTGGCTTTGGCCTTTGACCTATAAACTTGAAAACCTTATCAGTTCTTGCCTATCAGGATATGAATCTTCAGTAAAAAAAAAAAAAAAAAAAAAAAAATCATAACGACATATGAAAAAGTGTGGGCTCCAGGCTGTTCACAAACAAACAAACAAACAGGGGTGAAAACATAACCTCTGCCAACTAAATTGGAGAAGGTAATAAAGTTCAAGTAGTAGCCTGTGTCAACTCAAGATGGAGACAAAAGTCCAGATGGTACCAGTAAATCCATGCTGCAAAATTTTTTGGATTGAGACAGACTGATTGATTCACTGTGACAGATGTCCTGTCCATGGTGTACCCCACCTCTCCCACTATGACTGCTGGGATAGGCTCCAGGTCCCCGTGACCCCTAATTGGAGTAAGTGGTTGAAGATGAGTGAGTGAGTGAGTGAGTGAGTGATATAAAGGGCTACGTCTGTCTGTCTGTCTGTCTGGGATAAACTCCCAAACTATAATAGTAGCCCTAAAAACTATATTTCTGAATCCTCATGACATGGGGAACAAACTGGTACCTTTATGTAAGACCATACAGTGTTGTACCATGTGCGACAAACTCCCAAATTATAAGATGTAGCCCTAAAAACTATATGTATATAATGAGAATCATGACATGGGGAACAAACTGGTACCATTTTTTTAAAAACGTTGAACTGAAAATTACCCCAAAAATAACCATTTATGTAAGACCATACAACCTGGTCTCGCGGCAAGTTGTGCTTCAGCAACACGAAATATACATTAATCTATTGGTTTGTGATATTGTGACAAAAAGTGTCTCATTTTTGTCACGGCAGCACGAATTCATTCTCATTCATTCTGTGATGTCTGCATGAAATTAAAAGTGAAGTTGGGGGGGGGTTGTTGTGGTTATGGTTAGGATGGGGGGAAGGAGTAAGATTAGGTTGTGGTTAAGGTTAGGGTTGTGGGTGGGAGTAGGGTTAGGAATAGTGAGTTAAAAAAGCTACATCACGAAAAGTTTACTCATTTCGTCATGGGAGCACGAAAAAAAACAAAAAAACAAAACAAAACAAAACGTGAGACTGGGCTGGACCATGCAGTGTTGTACCATGTACAATAAACTCCCAAACTATAAGATGTAGCCCTAAAAACTATATATATATATTCTAGATCCCCATGATATGGGGAACAAACTGGTACCATTTTTTTAAAAAGTTGAACTGAAAATAACCCCCAAAATAGCCATTTATGTAAGACCATACAGTGTTGTACCATGTCTGATAAACTCCCAAACTATAATATGCAGCCCTAAAAACTATATATATTCTGAATTCTCATGACATGGGGAACCACTGATTGAATTTTTTTAAAAGTCAAACTGAAAATTACCCCCAAAATAGCCAGCTGTGGGTATGACCAGGCAGATTCAAATTTCCAGCCCTGTATAGTGTTGGCCATCTCTGTTTATTTAATCCCTTTCTACAGCACACTCAGCACAGCTCAGCCACACACTCTGCAAAACAACAACATGCTTAGACTGAGGCTGTGGGTATGACCAGGCAGATTCAAATTTCCAGCCCTGTATATGTGTTGGCCATCTCTGTTTATTTAATCCCTTTCTACAGCACACTCAGCACAGCACAGCCACAACACACTCAGCAAAACAACAACATGCTTAGGCTGAGGCTGTGGGTATGACCGGGCAAAGTCAAATTTCCAGCCCTGTATATGTGTTGGCCATCTCTGTTTATTTAATCCCTTCCTTCAGCTACTTTATGTTCTCAACTGTTAAGCACCTGACTGTCCTGTACAACCCAGTTTGCCTTCCTGTCTGAATATGTTAATTTTATGTTTGTAAAATTGCAATGTGAAAACAGTGAAATACACCACTACCTCAGTTTTGATTCATTGATATTTACATTTACTGTTACCTACCTTTGTGTGTAATTTTGTTATAAATTTGATTGCAAAACAAAGTCTGCATGAAGGACTTCAAATGTGTTTGTCTTTTAACCCAAGTAACCCACTTAGTGTGGGGAGTCCACCTCTTATAGTTCTGCTGGACAAACTTTAGCCCATTAACTATTATATATGTGTGTGTGTATGACAAGACCAAATTCTAATTGCAGTTTGTGGACAGCAGACACGTCAACGAGTAAGTGATTTTTTTAATATTCAGGAGAATTAGATTTATGATTAGCATATTTTCGAAATAATTTTCAAATGAGTAGGTGCTTGTTCAAAGGAGTTGTTCATATCCAGTATTTTGTATTAAATATTAGATAATATCAATTAATAAATGCATATTGAATCAGCGAAGATGCAAAATGTACATGCAAATTTAATAAAATAAATAAATTCAAGTTTTTTTCATGGCTGCAGAGGTGGTAGGAGAGAGGGATAGAAGCTGTAGAACAGAAAGGTGGTTCATGGTTTTTTTCATGGACACTGCTTCCTTATGCTGCAACACAAACCGGCTCCTCATATCCTGCTGCATGATGGAATAGAAATCCGTGTTACTTTTTCTTGCCAGGTTCACATCAGGCACACCAGGCTGTCTGGCAGCTGCCGGTGTCGGTCTGCAGCTGGGAACCAAAGGGAATGTGCAGGATTATGGAAATCTATGTAGGCCTTGTTGTCCCTTTCATACCTCAGCTGACTGTGTGTGGTTTCCATTCCTCCCATAAAATAAACATCTGTCGCCAACAGTTGAGAGTTGGAACAGTTTGGAACAGTTGAGTAAAGCAGTTGAGAGAAACATCTGAAAGATGGATGACAGCATCCTTCTCTCAATTACATTAAGAACGTAAAGGTGAGTTCTTGCAGATCCAAGTTTACGTCCATCTTGGCTAAAATCACTCAACTCTAATTTTCACATATTACATTTTACTAAACAATGTTTCTATTAAGTTAGAATACGCTAAACTCAACAGGAACAAGCTTGACAAAAGTTTAAATTTGATCACCAAAAGGCCAAGCCTGATTTTTAAATAATTTTCAATATTTTGGATTATTGGCTTTTTCCTTGGTCAACAATCATGTGGTCATGGTGGTGAAGTACTATATTAAAGGTGACTGATGTCACATTACTCCTTGTATGTCATTCCTCCATCTCCTTTATTACTTCATTAGTGGGGATGCTATCTGTTGGAAAAGTCAGACAAAAGTTAATTCATATCCTGGCTGATCATTTGGGCCTCCTTGATGTACCTAAAGTCTACATGGTCCAAACCTCTTGTATTTTACCGTGTGTCTGTGGACAAAATATAAATCGAAATGGCTTGATGGATTTTCTTGGTGGGAAATAGTATTTGGATACATATAGACAGGTGATTAGATTTTGGAGTAGTTTGGACAAAGGACAAGGTCAAGGAAATAAAATGGTCCAAAAACACCTTTTTGTCATATATTTCAACAACAAAGAAGCTTAGATGTATGACCTACAGCATATATTTACATTCTGTAGTAGTGTGATCAAAAGTTAAAGGTCAAGGAACACATGGTTGAAAAAAACACCTTTTGTTGTGAATCTCAACAATCATAAGGCCTAGATATCATTAGATTTTGGTGTTGTTTGGTCAAAGATCAATGAAAACGATTTGAAAACTGCCTTTTTTTTTTGCATATCTCAACAACCAAGAAGCCTAGATGGATCAAACTTGGTGTCATTGTTAACTTGTATGGATATCTCAAGGTTAATGAATTTTGAAGTTGTTTGGTCCAAAAGTCAAGCTGAAGGAATGCATGGTTTTAAAAGCACCTTTTTTTTGTATATCGCAAAAACCAAGTAGCCTTGACGATCTAAAGCATATATGATCAGCAAAATATTTATGATTGATTGGTATGAAGCCCTGCAACAGACTGGAACCTTAGACCTCAGCAGTTTTTAGAAGAGAAACTCACCCCTTTTATTTTCTGTTAATTATGTAATTTTTTTGTTAATTTACTGTCCAAATGTATTTATAAATTACTTAGGCTCTTGTTATCATATACCAGAGGTGGGACGAAGTCACCATCAAATCACTCTCAAGTCATGAATCAGCAAGCTGACTTGAGACTTGACTTGGGACTTGCAGATCGATGACTTGAGAATGACATGACAGTGACTTCTTCCCACCTCTGTCACATACACACTATTATTATTATTTATTATATTTTATTTTTACTTCTATTTTGTAATTTGATTCTTAAATGGACCACAATGGAAATGTGTTTTCATGCTCTTGTGTCATCCATATATTTGAATGCATTTACAGTTACAGTATATTATGTACTTACATATAACTTACTAAATAAAATTACTCACCGCACTCACGCTTTTAATATAAAGATGATTTTCCGCCCTCTGCTGGAATGGCGCGTGAGTCCAGAAAGTAATTAAACATCCATTGTTCAATGTTGTTAGCTAATATCTGTAGGTTCTCCAAAAATATTAGTCCTATCAACATCACATTTTTGCAGCATTCATCCTTGACCCAAAATACATAAGCATACCAAACAGCAAATGTCAGCTGTTCACAGTTTCTCTGTGATCGAAGTTCTATGCAAGAACATACCACATAGCTGCTGGAGACAGGTGCTTTTAATTTGACAAAAAAAAAAGACAGTGGCTGAAGATATGAAAATCACTACACATTTCACTCATGTACCAACATGAGACTTAACTCACTCATGGTAAAAGCAACATAACACTTAATTAAACTGACTAAATCAATTGAACTACAAAAACACAATAAATCAATAACACTAACAACACTGTTAAACTAACATGAACCACAATAACAACATTTAAAACCTCAAAACTGTGAACTCCCATGGTGCATCGCAGAACATGTCCATTGTTTACTGGTTAGCTAATTTCTCCAATTTCTGTCTAATTTCTCCAAAAAATATTTGTCCTATCAACTTTGTTTTCATTCATCCTTGACCCAAAATACATACGAATCAAACGGCAAATGTCAGTTGTCCCTGGTTTTTGCATGACTGACACACACACCACCACACCACCACACACACACCCCACACACACACACACACAACACACACCACCCACACACACACACACCACACACACCACCCACACACACACACACACACACACAGATGCCACTTGGCTATTATAATATAGATGAAACCGCCATTACAGATACATGTATATTTATTTCTACATTTATAATATGGTGTGGAGAATGCTCAGGTACGCATCAGCCATCTGATGCCTTTCATTGTGTAATAAATTATAGAGATGCTCATGGTAGTTTTTGAGGTAGCTTCTAAGGAAGCACCTAGGTAGTGGAGATGAAATTTTGCTCCAGAAGCCAAATAAGCCTGATATCCTAGTGCTTCAGTTTTTCCACATTTTGTCATGTTACAGCCTTATTCCAAAATGAAGTAAATTCATTTTTTTCCCTCAAAATTGTACTCACACACCCCATAAAACATGATTTTTTTTTTTTTTTGCAAATTCCTACAAAATAACTAAGAAATCACATGTAAAAAATATTCACAGATTTGGTCAATACTTTGTTGTTGCACCTTTGGTAGCAATTACAGCCTTAAGTCTTCTTGAATATGCCACAAGCTTGGCACACCTATGTTTGGGCAGTTTTGTCCATTCCTTTTTGCAGCACCTCTCAAGCTCCATCAGGTTGGATGGGATCATCGATGCACAGCCATTTGCAGATCTCTCCAGAGATGTTAAATCAGATTCAGCAGTTCAAACAGTTTGTGGGCCAGGTAGGTGATACCCCATGACACAGGTTGCACTGCTCCTGCACCTGCTCAAACAGATATCCTCAATGGAAGGGGGCTGCAGTGAGTGACCTTCTAGGGGGCTACCACCACACTCTGCTCTGTACCCTCCTGTCAGCAGCAGAGCAGTTCATGTACCAGGTGATGATGGAGAAAGTGAGAGTACTCGCCCCCATACACCTGTAAAAAGCTGCCAGCACAGGGTTATGAGGAGACACTGGTGGGCCTTCTTAATGATGTTAACGGAGTTAAATGTCCATATCAAGTCCAAGGAAATATGGACCTCAAGGTATGGCTCCTCAAGCCCCTTGAAGTTACGCTTCAGGAGGTCCTTGTTGCCTTTCTTCTGCCCTCCTCTGGACAGTTTTCCTTCACTCAGCTTGGAGTCGAAGATCTCCTAGGGAAGTTGGCTGTCATCCATCCTCACAGTGAACCACTCACTGAACGTGTTTTTTGATGAAGACACACTGTCCTCTGGAGCTTGGCTTCAGTCAGGACACTGATGTTATTATGGTAGTCTTCCCAACAGATTCTGAGGACACTGCTTAGTTAGCATTGGTGGAATTGCACAAGGGTCTTCAAGTGGTGGCGGTAGGTAGTCCACGACTCAGGGTTGGGATGAGAACAGCTTTGTAGACAAGGATTTTTGTCTTATGTCGATTTTCGCCTTATGTCTGATGTTGAAAAAGGAGGTGGTTGTGTGCTGTCTTGGTGTCTGCTGTGCTCCCCTCCCCTTTTCTCCCTTCTCTGTGTTTCCAGGTGGCTGCATCACAGAGTTGATTGACTCACCTGTTTGCAATCAACAGCACCTGTTAAATACTGCAGTCCTGCATCTCCACAATCGCCAGAAACTCAGCTCTGCCTGCTTGGTACCTGGCTTCATTTCTTCCTCAGCTCTTTAGCTCTGTGTATGCTCATTTTGACTCAGTGTTTGCTCAGTTTTTTAATCAACTTTTTCCTTGTGCCTCCAGCATTTCTGCCTGGGTCTGGGTCCTAACCTTGTTCTCTGGCTTAATCATAACAGTGGTAAATGTAATGCCTCACATCCAGGGAGTAAGATGAGAAACTACAGCATTAAGATTTTTTAGATTTGGGTCAATGTTGAATTAGATTTCGCTAATGGAAAGTGAAAATATTTGCTTACAAAAGCAAGAGAATACCCAATTAAATTTACTTAGAAAGATTTTTTTTTAAATAAAGTCTACTCCATTTATTTTTATTCATTTATTCAGTGTACCTACAGCTGCACTTCTTCCTTCTCTCTCTCTCTCTCTCTCTCTCTCTCTCTCTCTCTCTCTCTCTCTCTCTCTCTCTCTCTGTGTGTGTGTGTGTGGTTTTGAAGTTACATGGAGCTTGAAAAGATGATTAGTTTATTTCACTCTCAAAGCCTAGGCAGAGTGACCTCTCAAGCCCAATGATGCTGCTTTTTTTTTAAATAACTTTATATGAATATAACATAGACATTCTGAGTAACACATACATTCTCCGATAAAATGAATATGTGCAGTTGGGAAAACCTAATTTACAGTTGTATGAAAAACTTTGGGCATCCCTGATGATTTCCATGATTTTCCTTTATAAATCATTGGTTGTTTGGATCAGCAATTTCAGTTAAATATATCATATAGCAGACAAACAGTGTTATTTGAGAAGTGAAATGAAGTTTATAGGATTTATAGAAAGTTGCAGAAATAACAGCCTCTAAATGCTTCCTATAGCCTCCAATGAGAGTCTGGATTCTCACTGAAGGTATTTTGGACCATTCTTCTTTACAAAACATCTCCAGTTCAGTCAGGTTTGTTGGTTTCTGAGCATGGACAGCCAGCTTAAAATCACACCACAGATTTTCAATAATATTCAGGTCTGGAGACTGAGATGGCCATTCCAGAACATTGTACTTGTTCCTCTGCATGAATGCCTTAGAAGATTTTGAGCAGTGTTTAGGATCGTTGCCATACATACGCCCCTTGTTATGTCCAAATAACTCAATTTTAGTTTCATCAGTCCACAGCACCTTATTCCAAAATGAAGCTTGCTTGTCCAAATGTGCTTTAGCATACCTCAAGTGACTGTCTGTGGCATGTACGCAGAAAAGGCTTCCTTTGCATTACAGCATCACCCTTGTGCAAAGTGCGCTGTATAGCTGAACGATGCACAGAGACACTATCTGCAGAAAGATCATGTCGTAGGTCTTTGGAGCAGGTCTGTGGGTTGACTATGACTGTTCTCAACAATCCTTTACTTCAACTTATCTGAGATTTTCTTGGCCTGCCACTTCGCCCTTAACGAGTACTGTGCCTGTGGTCTTCCATTTCTCACTATGTTCCTCACAGTGGAAATTGACAGCTGAAATCTCTGAGATAGCTTTTTGTATCCTTCCCCTAAACCATGATGTTGAACAATCTTTCTTTTCAGGTCATTTGAGAGTTGTTTAGAGGTTCCCATGTACCACTCATTAGAAGAGATGAAAAGAAGAGAAACATTTGTAAATGGCCACCTTAAATACCCTTTCTCATGATTGGATTCACCTGTGTAAGGAGGTCAAGGGTCAGTGAGCTTACCAAACCAATTTTGTGTTCCAATAATTAGTGCTAAATGTATTCAAATCAATAAAATGACAAGGGTGCCCAAATTTATGCACCTGCCTAATTTTGTTTAAATAATTTTTGCACACTTTCTGTAAATACTACAAATTTCATTTCACTTCTCAAATATAAGTGTGTTCGTCTCCTATATGATATATTGAACTGAAATTTCTGATCCAGACAACCAATGATTTATAAAGGAAAATCATGAAAATGATCAGGGGTGCCCAAACGTTTGCATACAACTGTAAAGGTTTTAGCCAAGGTGTATGCAAACGTATGTCCATTACTGCATATGTGCTGCCTATGACAACAATAAAGCATCCTTTGACGTCTGTGTAGAGACGGTGTAAAAAAAAATTCCGATGTCCCTCTTGATATACGGTGAGGGGCTGTGTCAACACACAACTCCTCTATCCTTAGTGGAGAGCTGGAACAGATACCACAGCCAGGTCTGACTGAAAGAAGTCATTATGATGCCCCACACCCACAAGTCCTCATTTCCATGTTAATTTACACTTTATATACACAACCACGTTGGCAGATCAAAAGAAAAAAAATCGGCTCCACTGAGGAGACGTTATATATTTGCAGTTGCAGAATTGCAACGGTTGAATATGGTCATATGTGATCTCATTTTAGCCACATGTGACTTTAATCTGTTCCAGCAAACTCACTTGCAATGAGGTTGAGCCATTTTAATTTTAGTAAGATCCAGAAAGGGGGGGGGGGGCTGCTGCAATTTCTTGTCATGTTACATCTTTGCTGCCTAAACCAGACCAAAACTTTCCACAGCACCTTACCCTGAAGTTGCATCAGCACTGAAGACTTAATTCATTGACCAAGGACATTTCCAGAACAAGCTTCTGAGACAAAAAGTGGAGTGTTTTAGAAAATGGTGGGCACATCTAATTTTGCATAAATTACACGCTGAGTGCTGTTAGAAAGGCCAAACATTTCTCATCATATTTAATTTGAGAATATTTAAGTGGGTGTTAAAAAGGGTAAAGTTGTCCCCTAAGCCAGTATTTCAATCTATTCAGTTAATGATGGTAACTGACAGCTAAAGTGATCATGAGCAAAACACCAAGTCTCTCAGAACATCCGTGACAGTGCTGTGTGGTATTCATGCGCCAATTCTTGCACCTGCAAAAACGGCACCAGTGCCGTTCGACTTTCTTGTGGCATGTCAGTGGCTCTCGTGCAGTATGTATGTGGACTGCTCAAGATTTGTGGTCGTAATTTTCTCCACCAGTACTGACGGCATTCAGCACACAGTCAGCCATCATGTGCTCATTTGGCAGGAGGACCATTTCAGTGAGATTCTATATGAGAAAGTTATCGCCTTTCCCCTTTTTTCGAGCGATGTTGTTTTCCCCCTTTTGTCCACCTGTCACGTGTCAGTGAGATACTAGCTGAAGAGAGATGATTTTATTCTTATATTTAAGCCCTAGAGCCTATTTAACCAAAATCACATACCCAGACATTATGATTTATTTCTCAGCTTGTACAAGGTCAAAAATGCAAAAATTTGGATCAGCTAAAAGACAGGTCCTAGGGGATGCTGTGGATACAAAAAAATTGAAAATAAATAATACTTGGTAGGAATAAATGAGGTTTTTTTTTTCCCAAAAAAATGAATTCCGTATCCTTGGTGGCAAGGCTTCTGGGGTGGATGAAATCCGTCCTGAGTACCTTAAGTCTCTGGATGTTGTGTTACTGTCTTGGTTGACATGCCTCTGCAACATCGCGTGGCGGTTGGGGACAGTGCCTCTGGATTGGCAGACCAGGGTGGTGGTCCCTCTGTTTAAGAAGGGGCCCGGAGGGTGTGTTCCAACTATAGGGGGATCACACTCCTCAGCCTCCCCGGTAGGGTCTATTCCAGAGTACTGGAGAGGAGAATGCAACCGATAGTCGAACCTCAGATTCAGGAGGAGCAGTGTGGTTTTCGTCCTGGTCGCGGAACCACAGAAACTCATCTCTGCTGTTTGCGGATGATGTGGTTCTGTTGGCTTCATCAAATCAGGACCTTCAGCGTGCACTGGGGTGATTTGCAGCCGAGTGTGAAGCGTTCAGGATGAAAATCAGCACCTCCAAATTCGAGGCCATGGTTCTCGACCGGAAAAAGGTGCCTTGCCCTCTTCAGATTGGTGGAGTGTCCTTGCCTCAAGTGGAGGAGTTTAAGTATCTCGGGGTCTTGTTCACGAGCGAGGAATGGATGGAGCGTGAGCTCAACAGACAGATCGGTGCAGCATCTGCAGTGATGCGGTCGCTGTATCGGACCGCTGTGGTGAAGAGAGAGCTGAGCAGGGGGGCAAAGCTCTCAATTTACCGATCAATCTACGTTCTGACCCTCACGTATGGTCATGAGATTTGGCTCATGACTGAAAGAACGAGCTCGCGAGTACAAGCAGCCGAGATGAGTTTCCTCTGCAGGGTGGCTGGGCGCACCCTTAGAGATAGGGTGAGGAACTCAGTCACTCAGGAGGAGCTCAGAGTCAAGCCGCTGCTCCTCCACGTCGAAAGGAGCCAGCTGAGGTGGCTCGGGCATCTTTTGCGGATGCCCCCTGGATGCATTGCTGGAGAGGTGTTCCGGGCATGTCCCATTGGGAGGAGGCCCCGGGGAAGACCCAAGACACACTGGAGGAACTATGTTTCTCGGCTGGCTTGGGAACACCTCGGGGTTCCCCCGGAGGTGCTGGGGGAGGTGTATGTGGATCAGGAGGTCTGGGCGGCTTTTCTTGAGCTGCTGCCCCCGCGACCCGACTCCGGATAAAGCGGAAGAAATTAATGCATGGATGGATGAATTCTGATTTATGTCTTTATTTGCTTGGCATTTCAGCTGTGGTTAGTTGATATGTGATTGAAGTGGATACTTTTGTAGAGGAGACTTTGCTTGACATTTTGATGTATAATAAGTGTATGTTGGTGTCAGCATTGTTTAGTTATGAGTGTTCAGATGTTCCAAAACAGGGCAAGTCCCCAAATTTGGGGACTCTAGGGTTTAAGAGGTTAGAATAAGTTTCCCTCATGTGTTGCAGGCCTGAACTGAAGGAATGGATACATATTAACAAATGAATCTAGAGCACCACACTCACAGAGCGCAAACCTCCACCAACACTAGTTTCCAATTCCCCAAATTTTACCTTGGTCAAAATTTTCAAGGTCAGAGTCCTGTTGGAAGTGCCTCTTCATAAGCTAAATTATAAGACAAAAGATAGATCAAAATGGCTTTTCAGTTTTAAAATCAAATATCCGCTAAGTCTGCAACACAGATCAGATGCGGATCAAACTTGGTCTGTTCATTGAGCGTGCCAGTTTACACTTCATTATCACAAATGTGAGTGATTCGGGCACTTTTGATTGAGATATAATGCAAAATGTACAACCTCAGTTCCAATGAAGTTGGGACGCTGTGTAAAATGTAAATAAAAACAGAATACAATGATTTGCAAATCCTCTTCAACCTATATTCAATTGAATACATGACAAAGACAAGATATGAGGTCTGTTAGAAAACTATCCAACCTTTTTATTTTTTGCAAAAACCATATGGATTTGAATCATGTGTGATTGCATCAGCCAAGCTTGAACCTTCGTGCGCATGCGTGAGTTTTTTCACGCCTGTCGGTTGCGTTATTCGCCTGTGAGCACGCTTTGTGGGAGGAGTGGTCCAGCCCCCTCGGCAGATTTTCATTGTCAGGAAAATGGCTGAGTGACTGCCGCTTTGCTGCATCAAAATTTTTTCAGAAACTGTGAGAGACAGCCAGGTGGAAACCATTTGGAAATTTCAGATGGCTTTCGGTGAAGACCTTATGGGCATCACGCAGATTAAGGAGCAGTACAACCGTATTAAAGACGGCAGCTGAGGGCGCGCCGCGCTTCGAGCGGCCATCAACAGGCTGAAACGACCAGATCATTTCCAAAGTGAAGGCTGTGTTGATCCGGGACATCGTCTGACTACCAGAGAAATGGCAAGAGAGGTGGACATAGCACTTTATTGGCACATTACACTGTTACAGGAGATTTTGTAATGAAAGACGTGCGGCGGCCAGCTCTTCCACCATTCAGAAGATTCAGACGGCTTTGGGTGGCTTTTCAGTCGAGTGAGTATCCGAGAAATTGTTGAAGATCTGGGCATGCCACAACATGTCCTGTGAGACCAACACGGAGGCGCGCCCTCCGCCATTGTGCGCCGCCTTTAAACCGGCTGTACCACTCCTTAATCTCTGTGATGCCCATAAAATCGTCCCTGAAAGCCATCTGAATTTTCCGAATGGTGTCCACCTGGCTGTCTCTCACAGTTTCTGGAAAAATTTGATGCATTGCTGCTCCAGCCATTCAGACATTTTCCTCACAATGAAAATCCGACGAGGGGGGAGGACCAGTGCTCACTCAAAGCCTGCTCACAGGCGATTGACGCAACCGACAGGTGTGAAAAAAACTCACGCATGCGCACGAAGGTTCAAGCTTGGCTGATGCAATCACACGTGATTCAAATCCATATGGTTTTTGCAAAAAATAAAAAGGTCGGATGGTTTCTAACAGACCTTGTATTTAATGTTCAAACTGATAAACTTTATTGTTTTTGTGCAAATATTTGCTCATTTTGAAATGGATGCCTGCAACATGTTTCAAAAAAGTTGGGACAGTGGTATGTTTACCACTGTGTTACATCACCTTTCCTTCTAACAACACTCAATAAGCATTTGGGAACTGAGGACACTAATTGTTGAAGCTTTGTAGGTGGAATTCTTTCCCATTCTTGCTTGATGTACGACTTCAGTTGTTTAACAATTCGGGGTCTCCACTGTCATATTTTGTGCTTCATAATGTGCCACACATTTTCAATGGGCGACAGGTCTGGACTGCAGGCAGGCCAGTCTAGTACCTGCACTCTTTTACTATGAAGCCACGCTGTTGTAACACGTGCAGAATGTGGCTTGGCATTGTCTTGCTGAAATAAGCAGGGACCTCTCTGAAAAAGACGTTGCTTGGATGGCAGTATGTGTTGCTCCAAAACCTGGATGTACCTTTCAGCATTGATGGTGCCATCACAGATGTTTAAGTTGCCCATGACATGGGCAGTAACACACTCCTATAACATCACAGATGTTGACTTTTGAACTTTGCACTGGTAACAATCTGGATGATCTTTTTCCTCTTTTGTCTAGAGGACACGACGTCCATGATTTCCAAAAACAATCTGAAATGTGGACTCATCAGACCAAAGCACACTTTTCCACTTTGCGTCTGTCCATTTCAAATGAGCTCAGGCCCAGAGAAGGCAGCGGTGTTTCTGGATGTTGTTTATGTATGGCTTTCGCTTTGCATGGTACAGTTTTAACTTGCACTTGTAGATGTAGCGACGAGCTGTGTTAACTGACAATGTTTTTCTGAAGTGTTCCTGAGCCCATGTGGTAAGATCCTTTACACAATGATGTCTGTTTTTAATGTAGTGCTGCCTGAGGGATCAAAGGTCACAGGCATTCAATGTTGGTTTTCGGCCTTGCCGCTTACATGTAGAAAGTTCTCCAGATTCTCTGAATCTTCTGATTATATTATGGACTGTAGATGATAGAATCCCTAAATTCCTTGCAATTGAATGTTGAGAAACATTGTTCTTAAACTGGGCTATTTTTTCACGCAGTTGTTCACAAAGTGGTGATCCTCACCCCATCTTTACTTGTGAATGGCTGAGCCTTTTGGGCACGGTTGCCCAAGTTCAGTCCATGGGATCTACCTTCCTGACACTCTTAGTTGTCTCCCTGTTCCAACACACCTGAATCCAATGAAAGACTCGTTAGCAGGCTTTTCATGAGCTTTTCATTGGATTCAGGTGTGTTGGAACAGGGAGAAAACTAAGAGTGTCAGGAAGGTAGATCTCGAGGACCGAACTTGGGCACCCCTGCTTTTGGGAATGCTCCTTTTATACCCAATCATGACACTCGCCTGTTTCCAATTTGGTGTTCTTTGAGCATTTATCAACTTTCCCAGTGTTTGTTGCCCCATCCCAACTTTTTTGAAACGTGGTGCAGGCATCCATTTCAAAATGAGCAAATATTTGCACAAAAACAACAAAGTTTATCAGTTTGAACATTAAATATCTTGTCTTTGTGGTGTATTCAGTTGAATATAGATTGAAGAGGATTTTCAAATCATTGTATTCTGTTTTTATTTACATTTTACACAATGTCCCAACTTCATTGGAATTAGGGTTGTACACCAAATGGGCTTGTCAGTATTAAACTCTGTCGTGTGGGACAATGTACTTGTTTGGAGTTTGTATTGCTTTATGTTCTTGTTTGTTTGTTTTATTTATTGCTCTATGTTCAGGTTTTGTTTTGCTTTGTGTTCTGGTGACTACATACTCTTCTCTTGTGTCTGGGGTTTGACTTTTGGTGTGTTTCCTTTTGTTTGCCAGGCCTCCTTCCTCTTGTCTTCCTCATGTCACACCTTGTGTCATCGCACCAGTCTTCTCACAGTCCTTGTCTTTTGTTATTACCACGCCTTGTTTTTTGAACCTTGCCTGTTTCACGACCATGAGTTTGTCTCATGATTTGTATACCGCTGCTGATTCTTGACTGCCTTTTTTGTACCGAACCCTGCTAGTTTACTAAGTAAATCCTTTTACTCATTCCGTGCCTCTGTGTGAGTCCTGCATTTGTGTCCAGGCTTTCTGGGTCCAAGTTCATGACAAAATTCCAATGTCCACAAAATCCACAACAGATCAAACTGTGTCAGATGAGAGTGAGTGTCAGTCTGCACCTCACTTTCAAATATAAAAGTGATTGGGGCATGTTTGATTAAGATATAATGTAAAATATACATTAAATGGAGTTTTCAATGTTAAATTTGAAGGACCACAAAATCTGTAATCTGGATCAGATCCAGATCAAACTTTGATGGCCGATAAAGGATACCATCCTACATAGCACTCTCAAATATGAAAGAAGTTTGATCTTCTTCAACACAGTTATGAATTTTTGAAAATTTGTTTAATGTTAAAGATAGAGATTTTTCATGACTTTGACCTTTAACCTATGACCCTGAAAAATGAATCAGTTATTGTCTATCAGGACATGAATCTTCTGTAAAAATTTCATAATGACAAAAAATTGCACGTTACAGGCTGTTCACAAACAAACGGGTGAAACCATAACTGCCGCCAAACTTTGTTGGTGGAGTAAATGAAGGTGACCATACAAAACACTAAATATCTTGGGTTCACAAGGTATGCAATGAAATAGAAGTCAAAGAAAATGTAAGGATCACTGAGAGCAGTGATCCTTACATTTTCAAAATGTGAGGATCTGCACAGAGGGTGGCCGCCAGCCAGCAACATTAAACACATTAAAAAAAAACTAAAAACAAACAAACACTGTTTTTTTGTGTTATCCATATTGCCCCAACTTTTTTATTATATGGGGTTGCAAAGCACAGTGTAGTTTCTAGATACACAGATACAGAATTGTTGGAGTTTGTGGACTTTTTACCTAAAAATTTAACTATATGGAACTGCAAAAGGAAGATGATCACCAATTATGTTCTCTCAGCCATATGGGGTATGCAGCCAGTACATTCTGAGTGCTGGATAAATGAGGAGGGTTGTGTCAGAGAGGGCATCCAGTGTAAACGTGCCAAAAAAAAATAAAAAAAAAATTAAAGATACAGAGTACAAATCGAAATTCCATACTGGATCGGTTGAGGCCTGGGTTATCAATGACCGGTGCCACTGGTCAACAGGGTGCTGGCAAAAATTGGGCTACTGCTGGTTGTAGAAGAAGAAGAAGAAGAGGGAGATAACATGTCTTGAAACAGCAAGAGAACAGGAAATCTAGAAGGGTGGAAGTGAGAGTCGGGGATTTTGAATGTTGGCAGTATGACTGGAAAAGGGAGAATGCTGGCTGATATTGGCTGATATGATAGAGAGGAGAAAGGTAGACATATTGCATGTGCAACAGACCAAGTGGAAGGGAAGCAAGAGCAGGAGCATAGATGGTGGGTTCAAGTTGTTGTATCATGGTGTTAATAGGAAGGGAAATAGTGTTGGGGTTATTTTAAAGGAAGACTATGTTAAGAGTGTGTTGGAGGTTAAGTGTCTGACAGGGTGATGAGTGTGAAGTTGGAAATTGAAGAGGTGTTGATGAATATCATCAGTGTACGTGTATATGCCCCACAGGTAGGTTGCGAGATGAAGGAGAAAGATTTCTGGAGTGAGTTAGATGAGGTGGTGGAGAGTGTCCCCAAGCATGAAAGAGTGGTGATAGGAGAGGACTTCAATGGGCATGTTGTCAAAAGAAATAGAGGGGATGTGGAAACAATAGGTAGATATAGTATCAAGGGCAGGAATGTGGAAGGACAGAGGGTAGCTGATTTTGCAAAAAAGATGGAAATGGCTGTGGTGAATACCTACTTTAAGAAAAGAGAGGAGCACAGGGTGACATAGAAGAGTGGATGAAAGTACACATAGATGGACCACATTCTTTGTAGGAGATCCAAGCTAAAAAAAATTGGAGACTTAAAGTGGTGGCAGGAGAGAGTGTAGCTAGACAGCACAGGATGGTGGTATGTAGGATGACTTTAGACATGAAGAAGAAGAAGAGAGGGAGAGCTCAACAAAGGATAAGATGGTGGAAGCTGAAGGAGGAAGACTGGATGGACAATTGGAAAAGTACTGCAGATGTGGCGAGGGAGACTGCTAGGAAGGTACTGGGTGTGACATCTGGACAGCACAAGGAAGACAAGGAGACATGGTGGTGGAACAAAGATGTCCTGAAAAGCATAAGGAGAAAGAGGTGGCAAAAAGCATTGGGATAGTCGGGCAGATGAAGAAAGCAGACAGGAGTACAAGAAGATGTGGCATAAGCAGAAAAGAGAAGTGGCAAAACCTCAGGAAAAGGCATTTAGTGAGCTGTACAAGAAGGTGAATAGTAAAGATGGAGAAAATGACTTGTACCAATTGGAAAGACAAAGGGGCAGAGCTGGAAAGGATGTGCAGCATGTTAGGGTGGTAAAAGATGCAGATGGTAATGTGCTGACAAGCAGGGAGAATGTGTTGATAGGTGGAGGGAATCTTTTGAGGAGCTGATGAATTAAGAAAATGAGAGAGAGAAAAGGCTGGATGATGTGGAGAGAGTAAATCAGGAAGTGCAAAGGATTAGTAAGGATGAAGTGAAGGTAGCTATGAAGAGGATGAAGAGCAGAAAGTCAGATGGTCCAGATGATATTCCAGTGGAGGCATGGAAATGTCTTGGAGAGATGACAGTCAAGTTTCTAACCAGATTGTTTAATAAAATCTTGGAAAGTGAGAGGATGCCTGAGGAGTGGAGACAAAGTGTGCTGGTTCCTGTTTTCAACAATAAGGGTGATGTGCAGAGCTGCAGTAACTAGTTGGTCAGCCACAACATGAAGCTATGGGGAAGAGTAATAGAAGCTAGGCTTAGAAAACAGGTGAAGATTGTGAGTAGCAATATGGTTTCATGCCCAGAAAGAGCACTATGATGCAATGTTTGCTGTGAGAATACTGATGGAGAAGTATAGAAAAGGCCAGAAGGAGTTACATTGTGTGTTTGTGGATTCAGAGGAAAGCTGCCAAGAGAAGAGTTGTGGTATTGCATGAGGAAGTCTGGAGTGGCAGAGAAGTATGTGAGGGTAGTGCAGGACATGTACAAGGATAGTGTGACAGCGGTGAGATGCACACTAGGAATGACAGACTCATTCAAGGTGGAGGTGGGATTACACCAAAGATCAGCTCCGACTCCTTTCCTGTTTCGCAGTGGTGATGGACAGGTTGACGGATGAGATCAGACAGGAGTCTCCATGGACTATGATGTTTGCAGATGACATTGTGATCTGTAGTGAGAGTAGAGAGCAGACTGAGTCTAGCCTGGAAAGGTGGAGATATGCTCTGGAGAGCAGGGGAATGAAAGTCAGTAGGAACAAGACTGAGTACATGTGTATGAATGAGAGGGAGCCAGGTGGAATAGTGTGGTTACAACGAGTAGAAGTGGTGAAAGTAGATGAGTTTAAATACTTGGGGTCAACTGTCCAAAGTAATGGAGAGTGTGGTAGAGAGGTAAAGAAGAGAATGCAGGCAAGGTGGAATCGGTGGAGAAAAGGTGGCAGGAGTGATCTGTGATCAAAGAATATCTGCAAGAGTGAAGGGGAAAGTCTATAAGACATTAGTGAGACCAGTGATGTTGTACGGCTTAGAGATGTTGGCACTAACAAAAAGACAGGAGGCAGAGCTGGAGATGTTGCAGTTCTCTTCGGGAGTGACAAGAATGGACAGGATTAGTAATGAACATATCAGAGGGACAGCTCAGGTGGGATGGTTTGGAGACAAAGTCAGAGAGGCGACATTGAGATGTTTTGGAAACGTGTAAATGAAGGACCCAAGTTAAATAGGGAGAAGGATGTTGACGATGGAGCCACCAGGCAGAAGGAGAAAAGGGAGGCCAAAGAGCTTTATGGATGTGGTGAGGGAGGACATGCAGGTTATTGGTGTGACAGAGGAAGTTACAGAGGACACAGTGAGATGTAAACGATTGAACTGCTGTGGCGACCCCTAATGGGAGCAGCCGAAAGAAGAAGAATATATATTAATAGCCAAGTGGCTTCTGTGTGCATGTGTGTGTGTGTGTGTGTGTGTGTAAGCGTGCATGTGTGTGTATGGCTTTGATCACACAAAAACCGAGGACAGCTGACATATGCCGTTTGGTATGCTTATGTATTTTGGATCAAGGATGAATGCTGTGAATGGTGATGGGACAAATATTTTTGGAGAAAATAGCCATTTTAGCTAACCAGTAAACAAAGGACATTGTGCTGCAATGCACCTTGGGAGTTCGGGGTTTTGAGGTTTTAAATGTTCTTGTGGTTTTTGCCAGTTTTACAGTGTTGTTAGTGTTATTGATTTATTGGGTTTTGTAGCTCAATTAGTTTAGTCAGTTTAGTTAAGTCTCATGTTGCTGTTACCATTACTGACTTAAATTTCATGTTTGTACCATGAGTGAAATGTGTCATGTTTTTAATGTCTTCTGCCACTGTCTTTGTTTATCAAATTAAAAACACCTGCTTACAGCAGCTGTGCGTGCATGCAACTTCAATCACAAAGAAACTGTGGACAGCTTAAATTTGACATTTGGTATGCTTACTGTATGTATTTTGGGTCAAGGATGAACAATGCAAAAATGGACCAATGGATGTTGTTAACTACTTTCTAGACTCACGTGCCATTCCAGCAGGGTGGAATGGCTTTAAAGCATGAGTGATTTTAAAGTATAGGTGACATAAAATGTAATGTGTTTTTGAGTATTTAAGACCAAAATTAAACAACAGTTTGAAATGAATGCTTTCCCACTGTGTGGTTACTGAAGTAAATATTCTGAATAAATATTCGGATTTTGAACTGCGCGCCACTACAAAACCAGGAATGTTTGGGTGAGTCATGGCATTGAAGAAGGAGGAAGTGATCACAGCGGGAGAACCATGTACTTAACAGCCCCAATTTGTTTGGTTAGCGATCCGACATATTTCTGTGTTTAAGTGTTTAATTTCTGGAGTTATGTCGGCTGGATGAGTTTGGTGGTGCTGCATGGTTTTACATGTGTCTGAACGGTTCAGTCTGGCAGGCAGAACCCTTTTGGTTGGCAGGTGGAACGTGCGTTCACAGTGCCGTGCATCATCTCCACTCCACACGCAGGCAAAACTGAGTATTTTCACATTATTTTATTTTTTTGTGGATCATGAGATAATTTCATCGCCTGCAGACTGAGACATTGTGAGCAGATGAGGGGCTGTGAGTCTTTCAACTTGCAGCGTAAAGTGGCCCACGGTGGAAGAAGAGGAAGCTCCGTTCACAGCAGAGACTCGAACCATCAGCCGTAGATGCAATCAACGGATTACTCCTGTGCCGGCGCAGTAACCTGGCACAAAATGCCGTTGTCACAGGGGGACTTTTCTTCAGCCAGGACAAGGAATTAAAATATTTTCAGATATCGTTTTCGAAAATCAGGCTTTATGTGGATACATGTTCATCAGACTGTCAAGATGATCTCACTGAAATGAACAGGTAAGACTTGATATTTACTCCTTGTGTGAATGGTTTTAATATTTACATAATAGCGTGTTTATCACGCTACTAACGTACAGTACACTAACTGTATTCAAGAAGGAAACATGATTTATTTTCAAAATAGCTGATATTTTTAGTCCCTCGTAGGTACTGTCATTTTTCAGATTTGAAATGTATTTACCTGTTTTTAAGAAAAAAAAACATAAATAAAAAAATCCACACTTCCTCATCACTTTTTTTCTGATGTCAAGGATAGTAAACAAACTTTTTTAAACAGTGAATTATGACCAAAGAGCTGGCAAAAAAAACAAAACAAAAAAAAAACAAAACAGTTTGTCATCTCCAGCATACCGAAATCGCCTGCATTATTTATTTATTTATTTATTTATTTATTTTTCATAATCACCATTCTTTGTTCTGAACTCTGCCAATGTCATCACTGTTATCAGACTGAAGGTTTTCCTCCAAGGTTTTTGTCTCCCTCATTGTTGTCTAAATATCAGAGTGAAGATGACGGAAGGCTGGTACAGAAAGATAAGCACGAAGCAGACAGAATCAGAGTGAAGTTGAGGGATAAGCCCAAAACCAACAGTAATAAAATACCCAAAACAAAGATGAACAAAAACCAAAGGCTGAATAAAATACTGACATGAAAAGAATCACACTAGGAAACAAGTGAAAAAACTGGAAAGAGAGCAACAAGAAAATTGAAGGCTGGAGCTGAAACTAGAACGGAACTCATATGTGGCCAAAGGATTGTTGTTGTTGTCCATTCAGCTGCTCCTGTTTTGTTGTTCGCCACAGCGGATACAACCAGATCTGCACTGGTATTTGGCACAAGTTTTATACCGGATGCCCTTCCTGATGCAACTTCAGTTTTACCTGGAGAAACACACACAACTGCTGGTGTTGCAAAGAAGGTTTCCAATACAATACAAGTACTAACCAGGTCTCGCACTGCTTAGCTTCTGAGATCTGATGGGATCAGGCCTACACAGAGCAGATCAGCTGCATGTGGTCAAAGTATAATAAATAGATAATTCAACCGCTGATGAAAGTAATCATAAACTGACATTCAAAGACAGAGGATCAAAGACTAGGGACATGGACACAGACAAGAGACAAAGCCAAGATGAAAACCCAGACATGAGGCAGCTTATGACAACATTGTCCCACGGCAACAAAAATAATTAATTGAACATATTTAATATTCAGTTTTATTATAAATAATCTAACATACTGTTGGATTTAAAGTTCCTTAAAGTGTGTGTGTGTGTGTGGGGGGGGGGGGGGGGGGGGATCCTAATTCGTTGACATATTTGAACATTTAAAAAAAGTAAGTTGTTCCACAACAGCATCAAAATAGTGTAGATTAGTGTACAATGTTTTTAGTTAATAATTTATTCAATGAAGTGTCCTTTGAATTCATGACACATATTTAATATTCAGTTTTATTTTAAATAATTGAACATACAGCTAAATTAAAAGTTCCATGGGGGGGGGGGAGTCCAAATTCATTGACATATTTCAACATTTTCAAAAGATTACTGTTACTAGTAATCTGTTATTAGTTACTCCCTAATAATTAATTACTTTTATAATGATGTAACAAAGTTATTTTTGGAAGACGTAATAGTAACTATAACTAAATACCTTTTTAAAGTTACATGCCCAACACTGTTGATGTCCTGATGCTTGACACACAGAATCATTAGCTGGGTTTCTATTACAGATATGTTGTTGTGTGTGGGCCGCTGAAGAGGAGGTACTGCTGGCCCACCACCACCAGAGGGCGCCCTGCCTGGAGTGCGGGCTCCAGGCACCAGAGGGCGCTGCCGCATCATGGGAGTAGCCTGGGTGACAGCTGTCACCCATCACCAGACACAGCTGTTCCACTCAGCACAGAGGTATATCAGGAGGACGGCGTCTCCACCTCAGTGCCGAGATATCGCCTAAGACTAAGGTAGTATTCTCTGCATTTATATATTGCATAAACAGCTAAACCTGTTAAACCTTTTCAGGACTGGTAGCTTCATTGTTTGGATAAGTACTCACCTTCCTGCTGTTCTTTGACAAGAGGTGGAGGCGGCTTCTCCCCTCTCCGTTACTGGGTGCGGTCATCCACGCCTGTGTGTTGTTGCTCTCTCCTGCCAGCAGTACCGGATCCGACGAGCGGAGGCAGTGGCCACCTGGGAATTCGGGACTTGGCGGTTCCAGTATTTCCAGGGTTCGGTGGCGGAGGAGATCTGGGTGGTTCCGGTTCGACTGAGACGGACGTCTCCTACCTTCGAGCCTGCCCACACGACACCAGCGGATTCGACCCCAAATTGTGTTTGTTCTATTAATTGTGCTTGTTTCACAGTAGTAAATCTTGTTATTTACCTTCTCCATTGTCCGTTCATTGCGCCCCCTGTTGTGGGTCCGTGTTCCTACACTTTCACAACATATGTACAAAATTTAAGTGATATTTTCAGAATGTTGACAAAACAGAAAAGCAAAATGACAGCGAATGCGATTTCTGGATTTTGTCGTCTCGCAACCGTCTCGCGGTCATTCCAGTGAGCCTCTCATGAGAACTGTAATTCCAATAGTCATGATGACAGAAAGGTAAGTTCTGCACAATATTACCATTTTGTGTTTTTTTTTTTCCGAATTCCATATTGCTGTAAAGTCATCTCTTAAAATGTTTAACAAGTCATCTATCTATTATTCCGTCCACATCTACTATGCCATGTATTTTCATGTCATGTCATGTCATGTCATGTCTTTTTCCTGATTCCTGATTCTCTCCCCTCAGCCCCAACCAGTCCCAGCAGAAGACTGCCCCTCCATGAGCCTGGTTCTGCTGGAGGTTTCTTCCTGTTAAAAGGGAGTTTTTCCTTCCCAGTCGCCAAGTTCTTGCTCACAGGGGGTCGTTTTGACCGTTGGGGTTTTTCTGTAATTATTGTCTGGCTTTTGCCTTACAATATAAAGCACCTTGGGGCAACTGTTTGTTGTGATTTGGCGCTATATAAATAAAATTGATTTGATTTGATTTATTTTATAATGTCACATGACTCGTTCTGTATGTCATGTGACCTACAATTGCAGAAAAAACTGTCACTGCAGTTTCAAGAAATAAAGGTTTTCACACTGCCCAAAAAAGTGTGTGAGTGTAAAAAAAAGTTTTTTGTGATATTTGAGAAGGTTTCTTTTTTCAAAATAAATTAATTTCCATTAAGCATCTTTTCAATTCATTAATTCAAATAGAGCAATTTGGAGGGTAATGGGAATCTGCCACATATCTGGACAGAAAAACTCTTACTTCTGAGTCTACCATCTAAACTGTAATGCACTAGACACTGGAACATTTGTGTCTTAAAGGGAATAACAGATTACTTTGCACCCAGATACATCAAAACAGCGCTGGACAGGCCACAAATGTAAATGTGTTAAGTGCTTTAGACCATAGGTCATAAAGTGGATAAAACCCCTTCACCAGACCCATTTTGGTGACAAGTTGCTGGGGGTAAGTTTACACTCGCTTTAATGAAACACATCATTACCATGGTAATGTGCAAAAACGCTTTTCCACTTTGCCACAAAACGTCGCCACTAATTGCATCTCATTAACAACTAAGACTAGAGTACAGAGTTTGGTCAGCAAGTTTCAATTTGCTGTATGTTCCTTATGGTATGTCTACATCTGTTAGAGCTAAATATAATTATACTACTTCAGTTTCATTCACAAAACTTACACAGTGTTAATACCTATTTCTATTATTTGTAAAAAGGATTTTTATAAACAAAATCTTTGGCATGCCTTGTACTGAGGCGTCTATTCTGTCTGACCATTCTGACATAAAGCACAGATCAGTGGAGTGATGCAGTGATGGTTTTTTCTTCTTCTCAGTTTCTCTGAAATGAAAGCAAAGTGGTCATCAGGTTCTTGGTAATCACTCTTGCCGAGGCCCTTCTCACCCAACTGCTCAGCTTGGCTGAGCAGCCAATTCTTGGAAGAGTTGTGGTCGTTCTGTTTTCTATTTAAGAATTACAGAAGTCACTGTGCTCATGGGAACCTTTGATCCTGCAGAAATATTTAGTATCCTTACAAAGATCTGTGCCTCGGCACAGTCCTGTCTCTATCCTCTGAAAGCAACTCCTTTGATGTCATGGTTTGGTTTTTGCTCCAATTCAAATTGCCACAATGGGGGACTTGACAGGTGAAGAAATGGAGAAAATGATTTTCAATAGAAAGAAATGCACCTGAGAAACATTTGTTTGTGCTGTAGTAACAGGGCTGATAGTCAACAGTTACAATTGTGTTTCAATTGAAACTGTTTCAATTTCAGGGTTTGGACTTTTTGTATTATGCTTACTCTTTTCTGTTTAGTTAAGTTTGTTTGATTTTGCTGTTTGTGATTTCTCTTGCTGGGTTTTTCCTGCTTGGGCTTTGTCTTTCCCTATCTCTCTTGTCTGCCTCTCTTTGTGCTTGGTGGTGAATGGCGCACGCTGTTTGGCCACATCCCTATTCTGGTGCTTTCCACACACCTGTTCCTAATCTGTAGCTCATCACCAGGGTGTATATAAGCTTCACTGGTTGCACTGTTTCCTCACCAGATCGTTGTGCCTTGTGCCATCGCTTCCAGCTCTGTTCCTTGTGTTTTCCTCACCTCGCCTGCTTCCTAGTATGACCTACTGCCTATTTTTTTGACCACACCTTGTCGCCTGATGCGCCTGATTTGTTTGCTGATTTTGGACTGCCTTTATGTGTACCGGACCCTGCATATTCCACCATTAAACAATCGTAAAATTCAGATTTGTTAGGTTGAGTCCTGCTTTTGTATCCAGACGTCTCTGTTTACCAAGCCTGATAGAACGAGCTGGCCAACGATGGACACAGCAGACTCTAATGCTTTCCAGATGGCGGTATGCCATCATAGTCGGCAGTTGGCCCAGCAAGAAGACCGTCTTGCCTCTCTAAGCTCAGGGTTTAGTGACCTGGCTAAATGACAAGATTCTTTTATGCCTTCCGTGAGCTCACAGATGGAGCAGCTACTTGCTAAGTTGAACATTCAGGCCTCTTCTGATTCGGCTCCCGTGGCTACCAGCAATCCACTTCCGGGACTGAGTGCAGCCCCACCAGCATCCACAGCTGAACCAATTCTTTGCAACCAGCTGTCACAACCAAAGCATTTCTCCAGCAAGTCTGGAGACGGTAAACCATTTATCACCCAGTGCAAACTGCATTTTGAAATAATGTCATCAATGTTTCCACCTGAAAGGACAATGATGGCATTCAGGATCACTCACTTTACCGGCTGGGCTATGGCAGAGTGGAGCACGCAGTCTTCCTCATGTGACTCTTTTCAAGCATTCAAGACGGCTTTACAGCAAGTATTCCAGAACACATCGCCGGGACGTGAAGCAGCACATTCCCTCATGAAGCTTAAGCAGGGAAGCAGATGAGTCACCGACTACGTGACTGACTTCCGCATCTTGGCCTCCAAGAGCAAGTGGAATCCTGCCATCCTTCAAGACATGTTCAGCTATAATATGCGATAAACAAATAAATCTGTTAATTTGCTTATGTTTTGCTGTTTAATGTCAACTTTGGACTTGTGTCTTTTAAAGTTTTTTTTAAAATTCACCTTTAACCTGGCCAATACTGTGTATTGTGTTTTATACCTGTGTCTTTTTTGTGTATGTGCATGTGAGTGTGTGCGCAGTTGAGTGTGTTCGTGGAACAGGAGCATCAGCTGAAACAGTCAAATCAGCACTTTTCCTAAGCTTGAAATGTGTCACCTTGAAGAAAAAGGCTTCAGTCCAGTTCCAGTCAGTCCCACTCCACCACTGCTGTCAGCAATATCCCAGCTTGTTCGCAGCGTGCGGCTGCTTATATTTGGATTATTTGAGCCAGAAGAGAGAAAACACAGGCATCTCTCTGTTTGTCTTTCTTGTCCGCTCTGAGAAGTCTTTCAGGTGGACTCTGTGACATGTAATGTTTCCAGTTCAAGATATGTACACACAGAATCCGTTTTACGAACTGAAAGCAGTCACTACAGGTGAGAGTTGAACTGAATGGAGACAAAGACACACACACACACACACACACACACACACACACACACACACACACACACACACACACACACACACACACACACACACACACACACACACACACACACACACACACACACACACACACACACACACAAGTAAAATCACTCTAAAGTTCACTGGTGTAAATTAAACAAACATTTGTTCTTCATTGTGGACAAAAACAAAAAGGGCTTTCATAGACAAAGTCAAATGCTGTAATGTAAATAAACTGTTGAATACTTTACTACATAATTATATCGGTTGTGTGAGTTCACTCCACACAGTAACCACACGTACAATCACTTTATGAGCCACACAGGGAAACACATAGTCTTAAAGTAAGCACATAAAGTCCAAAACATTTTAACACCGTCAGTGCCGTTTCTGCCTAAGGACATACACACACACACACACACACACACACACACACACACACACACACACACACACACACACACACACACACACACACACACACACACACACACACACACACACACACACACATACACACACACACACACACACACACACAGTGAGGTTTGGCTGCCGTCACATCACAGCTTCACTTGGTCGGTTAGATTTTGTGTCTCTGTTGGACTCATTACAGCAGCATCACAAACTACTAAACTGTATGTTTTAAGATAAAAGCACCATAAGAGACATTCCTGTCATCATGCAGTGCCAACAAAGATCACACACAAGATGTTACTGATTGTCCCAGGTCAGAGTGCCCTGTGCTTGTTGAATAATGGGTCAGTGTTAATTTATCTGCTGGAGCTGTTCAAGGTTGTCTTGTTAAGGCCCTCTGACACTTGCACGAACTGATGCATGCACTGTGTCGTGTAGGAGAGTAAACCCGTCGTTAACGGTTGTAGACTGAACGTGACAGGGACACCGGTGCGTGCAATTGCGCAAAGAGAATTTTGAAATGTTCAAAAAAATCATTCACGCATAAATGTCATGCAACGAACGTGAAGTGGTGGTGAACGATGCACGATCTGCTTGCCAACACTATGTGCAGCTTGTCAAGTTGAGTAAAGAAATGAACAGTGTGAGTGGTTGTGTCAGCGCACTGCATCAGAGCGCAGCTCGCCTGAACGATTATAACAAGATGTTAAATCAATCACAAACATACTTTTACAGCTGCACCAAGAAGGAAAGAACATGCAACTGTTTTACCAAGCCATTACAATGTAAACATGACAAATAATTACCTTTTTAGATAGCTCAAAATGCTTTCTCCATGTCGTTCAGCACGCACGCGAGGAAAACAGCAGCTAACTTGGACAGAAAATGATTAATCCGCTATAAAAGAATTATTTTATATACGCAGCGTCCAGCATCCAGAGTGTGGCAGCCAGTGGAACAAAGTGCGGCGTCCAGCTGGGAACACAGCGGATGGAATTGTCACGACGACGTGCGTGCAAGTGCGCGGATCAAAGTTATGCAAGTGTCAGGGCAAATGGTAAATGGCATATGGACTGCATTTATATAGCACGTTTCCATCTGCATCAGATGCTCAAAGTGCTTTACACATCAGTGTCTCACATTCACCCCAATGTCAGGCGGCTGCCATGCAAGGTGCCCACTACACACTGAGAGCAACTAGGGGATTAAGGACCTTGCTCAAAGGGCCCTTAGTGATTTTCCGGTCAGGCTGGGATTTGAAACGAGGATCCTCTGGTCTCAAGCCTAACACTTAACCACTTGACCATCACCTCCCCTAGTTAGATGATCCATGTTGGTTTATGAGCAATCCTCCACTGCAGTACCAGTCATATGCATGGCCTCCAATGTGTCGATTAGAGCACATATAGTGCAGTGTCTATAAAATAGGTAGCTGACATTTTTCCAACCCAGTCTCACAGCAGTTTGTGGGACTGCATTACGAAAAGTACATTAACCTATGGGTTTGTGGCAGGGGTATGAAAATGGGGTGTTTTTTGTAATGTGGGCACAAAATGTGGGATTAGAAGGGGGCCTGGGGGAGTCGTTAACGTTTGGGGAGATAACACAAAAACAGTGTCAGAAAAAGCGGACACTTTCCATGACGGTGGCACAAAAAAAAAAAGTGAGACCGGGCTGCATTTTTCACAGGTCATAATAAATTATGCAGTTTCTGTAATGACTTGGAATGGCGTGTGAGTCAAGAATGTTCTTAGAACCTTAGGCCTTAAACCTCAACAGATTTTAGAAGAAGATCTTAACCTGTTAATTATGTATTTTAATGATAATTTACGTCTTAATGTATTTATAGATTGTTTAGGTTGTTGTTATCATATACACATTATTATTATGTTAATACTTCTATTTTGTCATTTGATTTTTAAAAGAACCACAATGAAAATAAGTGTTTTCACTTTCTATTGTCATCCATGAATTTTAAATGTATTTACAATTATATTATGTACTCACATTGAACTTACTAAAAAAAAAAAAAAAAAAAGCACGCACATTTTTAATATATAGATGACTTACTGCCCCCTGCTGGAATGGCGTGAGACCAGAATGCAATTATCAACGTCCATTGTTCAGTGTTGTTAGTGAATATCCGTAGTTTCAACAAAAATATTAGTCCTATCAATGTTCCGTTTTGGCGGCATTCATCCTTGACCCAAAATACATGAGCATACTAAGCGGCGAATGTTAGATCTCCACAGTTTGTCCATGATCGAAGTTATATGCGTGCACACATGTACGCACAGAGCTTTTTTTGTCTTTTCTGCATTCTGCCACAAGCAGGTGCTTTTATTTTTACACACCCACAAACAGAGACGGTGGCGAAAGACATCAAACACATGACAGTTCTTACTCATGGTAACAGCAATATGACACTTAACTATACTAAATAAACCAATTGATCTACAAAAAACATAATCAGTCAATAACAGCAAAAACACTGTTAAACTAACATGAACACCAATAACATTTAAAACCCTAAAACTGCAAACTCCCATGGTGCATTGCAGCACAACATGAATTGTTCACTGTTGTTAGCTAATATCGCTAATTTCTCCAAAATATACTTCTGTCACCTTTCAATTTTTGCAGAGTTCATCCTTGACCCAAAATATATAACCATATCAAACAGCAATTGTCAGCTCTCCCCAGTTTCATTGTGATCAAAGGTATACACACACACAGAGGCCACTTAGTTATTAAAATGTAGATGTCAAATGTGCAAAATAAACCTTGTAAAATATATACAAAATGTGTACTTAAAATTTGTCATGTCAAATTATCTGCTGTTTGATTTGTTAACTGTAACATCTGATCGTTTTGCATCGTAAACGTTTTGAGTCTGCAAATCAGTTAAAAGTTAGAAAACAGATTTTACTGCATTTCTTTGCAGACCTATGAACAAGGAGTGCAGAAGACACCCAACCAGTATTTACACCTATGAACAGAATTACCCTCAGAACAGCATTAGAATGTTGAACTTCCAATGCAGAAATGTGTTTGTGACAAACATGAATTGACACATGTACAACTCAGCTGTCTTGATAACAAATCAGCGATCACAACACATGCAAAGACTTCTTGAGATACATATATACAAATTTCATGTTGTGTTATTAGTGAAAAAAAAATTGACATTTTTTTATATTGTTGGATATACTTTTATAAGATACATCCATCCTGATGGAGCTTGAGAGGTGCTGCAAAAAGAAATGGGCAAAACTGCACAAGATAGGTGCGCCAAGCTTGTGGCATCATATTCAGAAGACTTGAGGCTGTAATTTCTGCCAAAGGTGCATCAACAAAGTAGCAAACTGTTTTTCTTGAATGCATTCAAAATTTCTTAGCAAACTTATTTTTTCGCATACAGTTGCAAACGTTAGTAAAACCGTTTTAAGCGTTTATAAATGGTTGTAACGCGTGTCACAAAAGTTATTTTTTGTACACTACCACTGTCTGACCCAAACAATATACCTTTTTGTTGTAGTTTGCCCCCTGTCTGTGACCCTAGTGTCACTGTGTTTTATCTGTGTCGTGTCTCTTCTATTTGGTGTCTGTGTTTTGTTATTTGTCCCTCTGTTGTCTCAGGTGACATTCCCCCAATTCACACTTGATCCACTTCTGTGTTCCACATAAGTTTTCTGCTTTTGGTTTATAAATTTAGTTTTGTGAGTGTGCTGATATCTGTTTAGTTTAAGTCACCTTGTTTTCTGTAGATTTCCACGTGTCATTTTGTTCCTGCTTCCTTAATTTCATGAACCTGTTGTTCGTTAATCATTTGGTATTTAAGCCTGCTTTGTTGCCATGTCACTTGCCGGTTCGTTCTCTTAGATTTTTGTCGTGAGTACTGGTATGCCTTTTGGATTTTCCTGTCAAACCCCATGTTTAGTTGTGTCTGTACTGGTTGTGTGTTTTCTTTTGTGACTTTCCTCTGTGTCTTTTGCCACCTGCTCCACCCCATTATTATCCAGTTTGTTTGTTGCCACTCTCTGCCACCATCCTGGCTTGTGTTTTGGTTATTTGGGCTTGGATTAGCTTTTTCACCATTGGTTTGGACTGATTTCAAGTGTGTGTTCTCGGGATAACCTGTTTAACAACGGCAGGCTCTCTGACTGGGTGTGGCAACCTGAGGCTCATTTCCAATCGAAGCCTCCACTTCCAGACATCGACCTCTATTGTTCAGATTTGGAGGAGGGGTTCCAATCAGATGCTGAGAGAGACCAAGTCTTAATTCCGGTAGACAATGCCGATGTACTTGACCTCTGTAACACCTCCAAAGTTTTTTCAAGATGCAGGATCTTTACTTTGATTACACTGACACTCTAATCCTCTCTGAAAGAAATAAAATATTGGACTCTGTAGATATTATCCACTCCGAACCTGACATAGTGACAGCATACCCGGACCTACGTAGTATCAGAACCCTATTCATTCAAGTACGGATTCCTCCCTATATTGATGACCCCATGGATTTTTTGTATTTTCCAGACTCAGGCGACTCTGTTCCTTTTTCTTTGATCAGTGACATTCCCTCTGCATGGACTATGGCTCATTTACATCCTGTTCTGGTTACTGTCTGCATTCGTGTGTTTGAGACTACTAACACAACACTTTTCTTCTTTGTCTTCGTCTTTTTTCCTTTTCTTCTGCAGCAGGATAGCAGCAGCAATGAAACAAAGCAATTCTTCCTCAAGAGCAGCAGCAATTCATTGTTCATCAAACCCAGTGCTGGACTTGAGACCGAGTATTTGCTGGTTAAAGTACAAACGCTTTCTGGTTTCAAAGCACCAGCTCTGCACCCGACCATGCTTCATGTTTAGAAATTACATTCCCACAGGAGTGCAAGTGGTACTGGTACCTGTACTGGTTGTGAAAATGACAACTGCATCAAGTGGGAATGAATGATCAGTGAGACTTGGGTTGGCTTTGTGCTGCTTTGTATGATAGGGCCCATTGAGTTTGGAGTCAATGTGCATTAAATGTGGTGGAAGGGTTGTGTATTATTCAGATTTATATAACAGCTGAATAGATCCTTGTCATTTGATTGGTGGTTTGCATGTCACGTGACATGGATTTGCCGATGTGTTCCATTTGCCATGTAATTTTAGTGCTATTTACTGTGCAATTTTGGTACTATACGATTTGTGCTATTGCATGCTGTGAGCACCACGCACACTCTCTGCATGCGCACACTAGCGGCTACAGCGCTTAGTAGCTTATTGATGCTGCTCATTCTTTTAACACAAAAGAAAAAACAAGTCCACCACACCATAAGTCATCTGGAGACATTTACAATATTTGCTGGGATGTCTCTAGCTAAATAAAACTGCTGTCAGATGAGGAGCTAAACAAATTTGTATCGCAAATTCGCACTGGACTGAGAAAAGCAGACAGCAGTGTCAGCAAAGAATTCAGTGCACGGCAACTACCTGACTGTTTTTGCAAGTTGACTGAGAACAAAAGGACCAGCGAAGCACAAATGTATGTCCCTTTTCTCTTGTTTATAAATGAATAAAATATCAAATGGAATCTGTTATCGCCGTTATATAAAACAAATAATGATTGTTTTTTCATTAGTTCAATGGTAACATTTCATCTTTCACCTACCACTGAACTCATAAACATTCATTATTTGTATAATAAAGTGGCTAAATTTTTTTTTTTGGACAGATTTGATCAAATGTCGAGGCCACACAGATCCATATATTATAGTATCACTGAGCTACAAAGAAATAATTTGCAGGAATCTGTGTTAAACATGTAAGGCACTGGTACTGCGCTCCCTGAATGCCCATTCTACTCTTCTCACGAATTTGTCTAATTCTGCGCTTTGTTATTCAAATCTTGAAAAGCTGTTTGGATGAGCTCACCAACTGGCATGAGAAGAGCACCCCCCCCCCCCCCTCGCTCTCTCTCTGTCTCTCTTGCCCTCCCCCTTTTTCCAACATCTAAATGTGTGGTAGAATTTGAATAAAGCTTCTTTCTGCTCTCCTACACAGTCAGGAGCAAGAGGCCCCTGGTCAGAGCTCAGACGGAGCGATTTGGCTCACAGGTTGGAGTTGCTGGCACTGGGAACTTTGGAGCATCAATGGTATGTTTACTACTCAACACTGGCGATTTCTCCAACAAGGATTACTGTCAAGGTGTTTTAGCGACTCTGGTGCTTCATACTCACCTTGGGGAACAGGTATTGGTTGAAGTACTCAGAAGTCAAACCCAAGGTAACTTTTTTGAAGGGTTTTGTCTTCCCCCAATATCCGAGGTGCTATACCTTGGAAAGTTAAAAAAGAAAAAAAAAAAGCACATTTATTTATTTTTAAAATCTTCACACTCAAGTTTTTGCCGATTGTTCAATATGATTTCTGAGTATTGTCAGCTTGGCTTTTGTGAGGCGTTAAGAGAACCATTCTTTGTTTTTCTTTTCTCTTTTTATATGAATAGCCTGACATTTCTTTGTATTAAGTTGTGATTCATGTGGCTCAAGTAACAAATTTTTATACTTGTAATAGGGTTCTTTGGGGAATTGTAAAACAATATTTCTTAATTGTTCCACCTAGTGAAAGACACTTGTAATGAGAATCTGATCTATCACATCATGCCGATAATCATTGTGACGCTGTTGTAAAATTGTATTGTACGTGCTTTAAATGATCACCAGGTGGGCATATTGCTCCCTTTCAAGAACCTTGGGACATGACAAATCTGTTATAGTAGTAGGTATGAAAATTTGTTCTATTCAGCAATCATGTCCACCTACGTTAATGCATAGAGTCATGTCAGTTAGTCATTGTGATTAAGCCTCACATTTAGTGATTATAATTAATGACTTATTGTGAAAGGCAGACACTGGGGCTGCTGAGCGGTAAAGCTGAATATGAATGTCACACTAAGTCACCCACAGATAGTCTGCTCTCAGAGTGGTGGTAGACGTTTGGCTTTGGAAGGTTTTCACTGGAAAGCAGGGAAAAGATTGATTTGATTCTTGTATTGTGCAGCAACTGAATAATAAAAACGATGATCTGGCTTCTTGGAGAACACTGAAATTTCTTGCAAGGTATAAAACAACTGGTGCATTGTGTGATTGTTTGAGCTGGGGGAGTGCATGTTGCGAATTGTACTTGTCAAATATCAAAAATGTGCAAAAACGACACAAGGGTTCATCTGAACAACACAGCTTGGATTTATAATTTAGAATAATCAGCTTTATGGGCTCCTGCACAGTCTGTTGTAATATTTCACCAAATAGCCCAGATATGCTGATCACAGACTGCCGTGCATGAAGGCGTGCACTGATGGATGCTTAAGCACCTGTGGATATGAAAGTCTGGCCTCCACCCTGCTGCATGTACAACAATCTGTGTGTGTCTTTGCAGACAAGCCTTACAGTATGTGTCTGACATGTTCCCATGCGCTTCATTTACCGGGCCATCTACGTGCGCTCTGACACATGCCCCTGGTGATCTGTGAGTGTTAGTCTGTGCCCCTGTGTGTGCGTGCATATCAATGTCCACTCTGTTCTGCTGCTGAGACTCTACAGAGTGTTGGGGCAGAGTGGGTGGAGGGGACAGGGAATGCGGATGGAGCCTCATTTGGATGCCCGCCTTGTGTTTACCTTGGCAGCATTGCACCTCACCTAAAGCTCTACCACTGTCCGTCAGTGGAACAGACCAAGGCCTTATTGCCCTTCACCTCAACTGGGAGCGGAACATACCACAGTGCCCAAAGTGGGGAGCAGCAGCCGCCCCACTGACTGAATGGGCCACTGTGGGAAGAGTGCTGCTCGGCCCGGGCTGGTCTGGCGTGCTCACAAATACTCCTGCACATGATGAAGTGGTTACACGTTAAATGATGCATTTAATGAGAGTCCTGGACCTACTCACTGATCGGCTACTAAGCATGAAGGAACAGAGCTTTTGATGGTAACAGTGTCACCACAAATAATCCCCCCTTTCCCCCAATAAAACAATATGATACATATACATGGGCTATGATATGATTCAGGCACGATATGTTTAATTATGGAAGAAATCAGTTCAGTGCAATTTGATATTATTCTTTGCTTCATGTAAACATTCATTTTCCATGATAAACCTGAATAAGGTAAAAGTGGCATTGTTATTTAATGAAAAACCATGAGTTTCTTCAGGTTTTTACTATTGTGCTGTAGTACATTTTTTTTACGGGCTCTGCTTGCCTTTTGTTCACCACTGGGAGCAGCAACGCATACAGTAGCAGAAAGTGCAGCTTAGAAGAAGCTTAGATGAAGAAGCCAGCAGGTGTTATTATAGCATAAATAGCACTGCTTAACTTTAATGTTCTGAACCGGTATAATAGTATTAACAAATTGAGAACCAAATGTAAAATTCAAACTATATTTATCTTTTATACTGCCTGCCACTATTGGACATGTTGATTTTGTTTTGACCTTGCAAAGTTGAACAGTCCTGTGATCGGTCGCGTGACACCGTTGTACTGACCAAAGAACTTCTGGAAGAGTTTAAAGATGCAGACGTATCAACGAAAGTAGCTTATTTCAACTGATTTATATTAGATCGATTCAGGGGTCTGTTTATTGATGACACTGATGATTGATACAGTAAGACTCACCTAAACCGTCATCATATAAATCGGATATTCAAATTCACTGGACAAAAGCAAAAGTCCCAATGCTTTTGTATAGTTTTCCATGTAATAAACACCGTATACAACAGATTTTGTATAACAGACTTTCGCTCACATTGGACGAAACGTCCTGTCCAATTGTAATGCATTTTTATTAAAAACCCCTCACATGTACCAGACAGATCAGCCTGGGCATGCCCAGTAACAGAGGTACGAAAAGAAGTTCAGCACTGACACTTGCCAATTCGAGGACAGTAGGTACCATATTTCCATGATTAAAGGACTGGCCCTTTATTATTTTCAAACTGTGCTCAGACCCAGTGCCTAAATGAGGCAGGTGATTATGAACAAAATGCTGCTTGTTGCTTGCACTGTAATGTGGTGTTCCCTGGGTGTGGCAAACCAAACTACGTTAGATCACAGCCCCTCTGCATGGCTGCGAACCAGCGCACATGCTAAATTGGAGATCGCAAAGGGCTGTGATTTGTCAATTCAATTTATTTCATTTATATAGTGCCAAATCACAACAAAGTTCCCTCAAGGCACTTCACACAAGTAAGGTCTAACCTTACCAACCCCCAGAGCAAGCACACAGGTGACAGGGGTAAGGAAGAACTCCCTCTGAGGAAGAAACCTCAAGCAGACCAGACTCAAAGGGTCGACCCTCTGTCAGAATTCTGGTTTCACTCCTTCTTCTGCTGTCATATTTTAAAAGTTTTTGCAGTGTGCACACTGATTTCATTTCGACCATGGATCAGATATGTTTGGCAGAAAAGTCTGCAAATATGACCAACTTCACAACACAGAGTTGGAAAAACATGCTCAAATGACCCGCAATTCATGGAGGAAATTGTACTCATTGCTGGTTTGGAGATTGATGATTGCATAAAGAAGCATGTTGAGGGACAAACTAATCCAGAAAAAGCCACTGTTCCTGTGACAAATTGCATAAAGACGCGACGGAGAACTTTAAAAGATTAATATGCATGGTGACGTCATTGCATGGGCATGGAATTACAGAGTTGCAGAAGCATAAATCAGGCTTTACGATTTTAAGCAGTGGTGGGCACAGTTTCTTTAATCCACTAACCGCTAATTAGCAAAGCTAACTTTTTTGTTAGCGGATTAGCGTTTCAGCTAACTTCAAAATCCATCAGCAGACCACTTAGCTTCCACTAAATTTCGTTCCGCTAACATTTTTTTTTACGTAGTAACAGTGAATAACAAGAGCCAACATGTATGATTAAACCCTAAAATCATACATGCTGGCTCCTGTCTGCTAGATATTTTGTAGCAGTCATGCAGCTGAGAGGAGCTGAGCTCAACTCTACCCCAGCAGAAGAGGCCTGGCTGCCAGGCTGCTACAAAACAAAACAAAACAAACAAACATTTCCCTTTACAGCATACAGCGGTCCAGCCATGAGGCTGAAGTTCTCAAAAGGAAAGCAGGTTTGTCTTATGGTTTTGATTTATAAACCAAATTAATCTGTAAAGTTTAACTACATTAATGTCAAGTCTCTCATTTGTACAAAGTGAAAATATAACACATATCTTTTAATTTTAAATAATGCACTAATTCTGAAGTTTTGAACATTAATACATACAGATGCCAAAATGCATTATGGGTAAACTGAACCTCCAACCACTGACTGGTTGATTCATTATCCGAGTATTTGGCAGCTACGAGGACAGGATAGGCTACCTGCAACAGAGCAGGTTCCACCCTGAGAAAGCCCTTGTAGCCTTTTTTTACCATCTGTTTTCTGCAGTTCCTTCAGAATAACATCATATATGTGGCTCATTATTTGAATAATCATTGAAATTTCTGACAAATCCATACATGGCTCATTATTCATGGCTTTATTATTCTGTCTGACCAGGGCTCCTTCATAGCAAACAGCCTCATCTTTATGTGTAAGAAGAAATATATAAGGATAGTGGAGGTAGGAGTGGCAAAGAAAGAAGTCCAAAATAGAGCAAGATGAAGGAGAAAATATGCTGCAGGGACCCCAAACTATGGGGATAAACCCAAATTAAAAACCATCTCTAATCTTTTCCTGGAAATGTTGAAATTTGCTAGAATTTAGACCATAAAGCTGAAAGCCTTCAATGTAGTCAAAGGCAATTTAGATGATCACATTACCATTGCATTATTAAAAACGGACTTGTCTACCACCTGGAAGGTGGTAATACGAGGTCTGTGAGAAAAGTATCTCACCTTTTTATTTTATGCAAAAAAATATATGGATTTGATTCATATATTTTTACGTCAGGCAAGCTTGAACCTTCATGCGCATGCGTGAGTTTTTCCACGCCTGTCAGTTGCATCATTCGCCTGTGGGCAGGCTTTGAGTGAGCACTGGTCCACCCCTCTCGTCGTTGTTTCATTGCGAGGAAATGGTGGAATGATTTGGGCTTTTTTTTCCATCAGAATTTTTTCAGAAACTGTTAGAGACAGGCAGCTGGAAACCATTCGAAAAATTTATCTGGCTTTCTGTGAAAATTTTACGGGCTTCACAGAGAATAAGAAGTGTTACTACAGCTTTAAGGACTGCCCACAATGGCGCATGGTGCACCGCGCTCCGAGCCGCCATCTAGAGGCAGAAACCACCACATCATTTCTAAACGGATGGCTGTGTGGAGCTGGGACTGTCGTGTGCAATTTCTCTGGTTATCACAAGAGCTGGACATTAGCCATTTTCTGGCAGATTTCACTTTTAACAAGAGATTTTGTCATGGAAAGCCGCGCGGAGGCTTCGCACCTCACGCCTCACAACGGATTCGCTGATGAAGCAAGACAATGGAACACCTCCGTTTCGGAGTGTTAGAGGACAAGTTGGGACATGTCCAGCTCTCCACAATTTCTCTTATACTCACTCGACTGGTAAGCACTGAAAGCCGAGATAGGCTTGTCCCAACTTGTCCTCTGACACTCTGAAACGGAGGTCTTCCTTTGTCTCGCTTCATCAGCGAATCCGTTGTGACGCGCAAAGCCTCCGCGCGGCTTTCCATGACAAAATCTCTTGTTAAAAGTGAAATCTGCCGGAAAATGGCTGATGTCCAGCTCTTGTGACAACCAGAGAAATTGCACACGACGGTCCCGGCTCCACACAGCGATCCGTTTAGAAATGATGTGGTGGTTTCTGCCTCTCGATGGCGGCTCGGAGCACGGCGCACCGTGTGCCATTGTGGGGCATCCTTAAAGCTGTAGTAACAGTCCTTATTCTCTGTGAAGCCCGTAAAATTTTCACCGAAAGCCAGATAAATTTTTCGAATGGTTTCCAGCTGCCTGTCTCTAACAGTTTCTGAAAAAATTCTGATGGAAAAAAAGCCCAAATCATTCTGCCATTTCCTCGCAATGAAATAACGATGAGAGGGGTGGAGCAGTGCTCACTCAAAGCCTGCCCACAGGTGAATGACGCAACCGACAGGTGTGGAAAAACTCATGCATGCGCACGAAGGTTCAAGCTTGGCTGACGTAAAAACATATGAATCAAATCCATATATTTTTTGCATAAAATAAAAAGGTCGGATACTTTTCTCACAGACCTCATAACCTAGAGGGTGTTATAAAGTGTGTGAAAGACATGTTATTTGTTGTGATTGATTGGATGAAGTGGACAGGCAAAGCAAATCCTTTTCAATTTAAATAGTAACATCGGGTTTATTAGTAAAGATGCTTTACTTGACACTTTGTCAAATGTTTGGAACCACCCTAAAGTAGACTTCATTGGATTTTTGGGAAGATTTAGATAAAAGGGATGGATGCTGCCAGACCTGCCCTGTGGAATAGGGATTTTTGAGTGTTTCTCAAACAAAGCAGGTATTTCTGTTATGTGTCGGACGCAGCTCGGAGAACCGACCAGCGTTTGAAGGACCCAGTATGAAATAAGCAGAGCACGGTACAAAGGCTAACTGAATTTAATACATAACAGTGATACAAAAAATAACAAAAAAAAGTGCGGTCTGGCGTGGTGCGCTCCCAGCAGCGCTAACGGTCCGGAGCCAGAAGCTGTTCGGACCCAAGGACCCCGCCGACACCCCCCAGGTGGCCGCAACAAACCGAGTCTGTGAAAGAAGGAACCATTATGTGAGTCCACACTCTACACACAGAGAGAACACTTAAAGGTGTACAAACAGCAAACACTTCCTGGCTTGATTACTAATCAGCTTCCCAACCTGCAGGCATGGAACATCCAGTTCACAAAACTCCACTGCAGTGGAAGCCGATACATGACTAACATACAGCTCAATATAAAAAGGTGTGAGGGACACCACATTTACTGACT